>NW_027591765.1:0-75194 GCF_964213995.1 Mustelus asterias
TGTCTGCGTGGGTTTCCTCCGGGTGCTCCGGTTTCCTCCCACAGTCCAAAGATGTGCGGGTTAGGTGGATTGGCCATGCAAAATTGACCCTTAGTGTCCAAAGATGTGCAGATTAGGGGAAGGTAAATAAAAGTTTATTTATTCGTGTCACAAGTAGGCTTACATTAACACTGCAATGAAGTTACTGTGAAAATCCCCCAGTTGCCACACTCCGGCGCCTGTTCGGGTACACTGAGGGTTATGGGGATAGGCTGGAGGAGAGGGCTTGGGTATGATACACTGTCAGAGAGTAGTACAGACTCAGTGCTGATGGGCCGAATGACCTCTTCTGCACTGTAGAGATTTTATGATGAATAAAGTTAGAAAGTTGCTGGTAACCAAACAAATCCACACATGAATCAAATTGAATTAATTTGAAGTTTTATTTTGCATCTTCACATCAGAGACACGCCATCCATTTTATATTATATATATTTACAGCTAGAATTATTATTACCTGGATATCTGATTGAGAGGGGTTTAAACTTTAATCTTCATCGGCCTGGGTTTCTGAGACATTTTCCATCCAATTAGATACAGAGCTCCCTCCCCCAACAATCACACTCACTGGACAAGCGTTTTCTCACACACACACACGCACATACACACACACCCACCCACGCACACACACACCCACCCACGCACACACACACCCACACACGCACACACACACACACGCACACACACACCCACGCGCACACACACACCCACGCGCACACACACACCCACGCGCACACACACACCCACGCGCACACACACACCCGCGCGCACACACACACCCACGCGCGCACACACACACCCACGCGCGCACACACACACCCACGCGCGCACACACACACCCACGCGCACACACACACACCCACGCGCACACACACACACCCACGCGCACACACACACACCCACGCGCACACACACACACCCACGCGCACACACACACACCCACGCGCACACACACACACCCACGCGCACACACACACACCCACGCGCACACACACACACCCACGCGCACACACACACACCCACGCGCACACACACACACCCACGCGCACACACACACACCCACGCGCACACACACACACCCACGCGCACACACACACACCCACGCGCACACACACACACCCACGCGCACACACACACACCCACGCGCACACACACACACCCACGCGCACACACACACACCCACGCGCACACACACACACCCACGCGCACACACACACACCCACGCGCACACACACACACCCACGCACACACACACACCCACGCACACACACACACCCACGCACACACACACACCCACGCACACACACACACCCACGCGCGCACACACCCACGCGCGCACACACCCACGCGCGCACACACCCACGCGCGCACACACCCACGCGCACACACACCCACGCGCACACACACCCACGCGCACACACACCCACGCGCACACACACCCACGCGCACACACACCCACGCGCACACACACCCACGCGCACACACACCCACGCGCACACACACCCACGCGCACACACACCCACGCGCACACACACCCACGCGCACACACACCCACGCGCACACACACCCACGCGCACACACACCCACGCGCACACACACCCACGCGCACACACACCCACGCGCACACACACCCACGCGCACACACACCCACGCGCACACACACCCACGCGCACACACACCCACGCGCACACACACCCACGCGCACACACACCCACGCGCACACACACCCACGCGCACACACACCCACGCGCACACACACCCACGCGCACACACACCCACGCGCACACACACCCACGCGCACACACACCCACGCGCACACACACCCACGCGCACACACACCCACGCGCACACACACCCACGCGCACACACACCCACGCGCACACACACCCACGCGCACACACACCCACGCGCACACACACCCACGCGCACACACACCCACGCGCACACACACCCACGCGCACACACACCCACGCGCACACACACCCACGCGCACACACACCCACGCGCACACACACCCACGCGCACACACACCCACGCGCACACACACCCACGCGCACACACACCCACGCGCACACACACCCACGCGCACACACACCCACGCGCACACACACCCACGCGCACACACACCCACGCGCACACACACCCACGCGCACACACACCCACGCGCACACACACCCACGCGCACACACACCCACGCGCACACACACCCACGCGCACACACACCCACGCGCACACACACCCACGCGCACACACACCCACGCGCACACACACCCACGCGCACACACACCCACGCGCACACACACCCACGCGCACACACACCCACGCGCACACACACCCACGCGCACACACACCCACGCGCACACACACCCACGCGCACACACACCCACGCGCACACACACCCACGCGCACACACACCCACGCGCACACACACCCACGCGCACACACACCCACGCGCACACACACCCACGCGCACACACACCCACGCGCACACACACCCACGCGCACACACACCCACGCGCACACACACCCACGCGCACACACACCCACGCGCACACACACCCACGCGCACACACCCACGCGCACACACCCACGCGCACACACCCACGCGCACACACCCACGCACACACACCCACGCACACACACCCACGCACACACACCCACGCACACACACCCACGCACACACACCCACGCACACACACCCACGCACACACACCCACGCACACACACCCACGCACACACACCCACGCACACACACCCACGCACACACACCCACGCACACACACCCACGCACACACACCCACGCACACACACCCACGCACACACACCCACGCACACACACCCACGCACACACACCCACGCACACACACCCACGCACACACACACCCACCCACGCACACACCCACCCACGCACACACACACCCACCCACGTACACACACACCCACCCACGCACACACACACCCACCCACGCACACACACACCCACCCACGCACACACACACCCACCCACGCACACACACACCCACCCACGCACACACACACCCACCCACGCACACACACACCCACCCACGCACACACACACCCACCCACGCACACACACACCCACCCACGCACACACACACCCACCCACGCACACACACACCCACCCACGCACACACACACCCACCCACGCACACACACACCCACCCACGCACACACACCCACCCACGCACACACACCCACCCACGCACACACACCCACCCACGCACACACACACACACACCCACGCACACACACACACCCACACCTCTCCATTCACCCAACAACTTTCCTTTCAACAATTCTCTGGCTCCCAGAGAGCAATAATTTTGGCCCCAACTTCACTGAGAGGAACGAACACACAGGGATTTCAATGGGGGGGGGGGGGGGGGGGGGGAGAACCCTCTCATTGTTCAGGGTGCCCTGTGGCCCGACTCCATTACGGTTATACTCGCTCACCCCCACTAGATGTCGACAATCACACCTACAAAGGAAAAGCAAACCAGCGACATCTTGTGGCGGCGGAGCAAAATGCGATGAGAATCATCTGTTAAATGATAGAAGGTTGAAAGTGTAATAGGAAGAGGGGGAATGAGTCCCACAACTGGACAGTCACTCCAAACGGTTAACACAGAGAACTAAAAGGGGCACGAGACACCCCCCCCCGCCCCCCATTGATAGCCACTTGGCTGGGTTATGTGCCAAATCTGTCTGACTGGCATCCTTTTTAACTGGCTGCCTTCTCCGTCTCGACGTCTCCCGCTGGTTCCCTTCTCTTAGTCTCTGGCTCACTTTCCTTTCTGTCTGGGGCCTGAGGGCCGGTCGCGCCCTGTGCACTCTCCGTTTTACTGTCTATCAAGGCGTGTTCCTTCTTCACAATGTCTTCGAGCTCGTCCTGTCGAGGGAATTACACAGAGACTGCACAGAACATCCAGAAACAGGGGGCGAGGGGGACGGGGACAGTATCAATACTAATAATAACACTCAGTTAAAGGGTTAACAGAGATAGAGAAACAGGGGAAACTAACCGCAAACAAACTGCCAAGGCACCAGTGGACTGTTCTTTTTCAGACAGGAATCTCACAACACAAAAAGAGCCGGTCTTGATGAAGAACATGGCCTTCAGCTAACGAAGGGAGAGCTCTGGAGTATGAGATTATTTATTTACCAAGGGCTCAGTCTGGGAGAGGCAATTAAAATCACACATTTGGACACGAGAAGGTTGATTGCGATTGACAAACCCAGACACAAGCTGGGCTCTCAAAGATAGCTTGAACAATTGCCTGCTAATGTAATCAAACCTCACGCTGATTTGACATTATAATTAAGCAGGTGCACAATGATTGTGATTGGTTTTAATATCAGTATCTTATGCATGATGTAACCTTAATCAGTAGTTGTGAGTGGATAGAGATAACTCATATACCTTGATTGGATGTTATAATTAAGCAGCCATGCAATGATTGTGATTGAGTTTACACCTGCATCTTATGCATGATGTAACCTTAATCAGTAGTTGTGAGTGGATAGAGATAACTCCTAAACCTTGATCAGGTATTATAATTAAGCAGGTGCACAATGATTGTGATTGGTTTTAATATCAGTATCTTATGCATGATGTAACCTTAATCAGTAGTTGTGAGTGGATAGAGATAACTCATATACCTTGATTGGATGTTATAATTAAGCAGCCATGCAATGATTGTGATTGAGTTTACACCTGTATCTTATGCATGATGTAACCTTAATCAGTAGTTGTGAGTGGATAGAGATAACTCCTAAACCTTGATCGGGTATTATAATTAAGCAGGCATGCAATGATTGTGATTGGTTTTAATATCTGTATCTTATGCATGATGTGACCTTAATCAATAGTTGCCAATTATGTCAATACATTGATTGGCATATGTTAATTACTTTCAAACTAGATCTACTTGTGTATTGCTGAATTCTGGGTTAGTTACAGGCTATGACCTGTGATTTTCTAGGGTCCTCGCTATAGCTCGCATTAAAACAGCTGTTTAAGAGAACTCCGTGACTTGTTCTGGTTAGTTGAAGGGAGCAAACTTGCAATCAATTAAAAGGCTGAACATCAAAGCCCGCAACAGGGTAGGGAGGGGGATTGTGGAATATATTTGCTTCTATTCCACCTGACCACATGATCAACGATGACAAACTGTGGAAACCACACTTGTGGGGAGGAGGGACGGGGGGCAGTGTTTGAATATATTTTCCCCTTCAGCAATGACTTACATTCGTAGAGTGCCCTCAAACGTTATAAATCATCCCAAGGCATTTTGTAGGAGAGTTATCAAACAAGAGATTGACGAGGTTAGGATTGTTTTCGCTGGAGTTCAGAAGAATGAGGGGGGAATCTGAGAGACTTATAAAATTCTAACAGGACTAGACAGGGTAGATGCAGGGAGGATGTTCCCGATGGTGGGGGGAGCCCAGAACCAGGGGTCACAGTCTGAGGATTCAGGGGAGACCATTTAGGACGGAGGTGAGGAGACATTTCTTCACCCGGTGAGCCTGTGGAATTCATTACCACAGGAAGTAGTTGATGCCAAAACATTGAATGTATTCAAGAGGCGGCTGGATGTAGCACTTGGGGCGAATGGGATCAAAGGTTATGGGGAGAAAGCAGGATTAGGCTGTTGAGTTGGACAATCAGCCATGATCGTAATGAATGGCGGAGCAGGCTTGAAGGGCCGAATGGCCTCCTCCTGCTCTATCTTCTATGTTTCTATGAGCTGAAAGTGCATTTTCAGCAACTAAAGTGTCAAACTGTAGAAAGCTTTGACTCTGTAAAGATGTGGACACACATCTGGAGCTGTGATGTGGGCGCACATCTGGGGCAGTGATGTGGGCGCACATCTGGAGCCGTGATGTGTGCGCACATCTGGAGCAGTGATGTGTGCGCACATCTGGAGCAGTGATGTGGACGCACATCTGGAGCAGTGATGTGGATGCACATCTGGAGCAGTGATGTGGATGCACATCTGGAGCAATGATGTGAATGCACATCTGGAGCAGTGATGTGGACGCACATCTGGAGCCGTGATGTGCGCGCACATCTGGAGCAATGATGTGAATGCACATCTGGAGCAGTGATGTGTGCGCACATCTGGAGCCGTGATGTGGGCGCACATCTGGAGCAGTGATGTGGGCACACATCTGGAGCAGTGATGTGGGCGCACATCTGGAGCAGTGATGTGGGTGCACATCTGGAGCAGTGATGTGTGCGCACATCTGGGGCAGTGTGGAAATATTGTCTCCCATCAGTTGGGGTTGATTTCTAAACCTTTTGTGCTGAAAGCGTAATGCTATTGGACTGAGCCTCGGGCTGAGTGTATCACTTCCCTTAATGTTATAGCTTTGTAAAAAAACTCTTCCACGGGATGTGGGTGTCGCTGGCTGGGCCAGCATCTATTGCCCATCCCTAATTGCCCCTTGGGAAGGTGGTGTTGAAGGGCCGCAGACCAACATCTCACAGCTTCCTCAGTCATTACAGAAGGACAGTTAAGAGTCAACCACATTGCTGTGGGTCACATGTGGGCCAGACCAGGTAAGGACGGCAGATTTTCCTTACCTGAACCACACAGTAAGAAGTCTCACAACAACCAGGTCAGAGTCCAACAGGTTTATTTGGAATCACGAGCTTTCGGAGCGCTGCTCCTTCATCAGGTGAAGGAAATCTGCCGTCCTTACCCGGTCTGGCCTACATGTGACTCCAGAGCCACAGCAATGACTCTCACCTGCTCTCAGACAACTAGGGATGGGCAATAAATGCTGGCCCAGCCAGCGACGCCCATGTCCCACAAATGAATAAATAATAAAAATCACCACCAGGCCACTGGAAGGCAGCAGACGCATGGGAACACCACCAAGTGCCCCTCCAAGCCACTCACCATCCTGGCTTGGTTAAAGTCCAACAGGTTTATTTGGAATGCATCAGCCTGAGGAAGGAGCAGCGCTCCGAAAGCTCGTGATTCCAAATAAATCTGTTGGACTTTAACCTGGTGTTGCGAAACCTCTTACTGTGCCCCACCCCAGTCCGACACCGGCAACTCCACATCACGGAACCACACAGACACCACCCCAAATTGATGCTAATTTCATGGTCACCATTACTTGAATTCCAGATTTTTATTAATTGAATTTAAATTCCCTCCAGCTGCCGTGGTGGGATTTGAACCTGTGTCCCCCCCCCCCCCCCTCAAAGCATTAGCCTGGGGCCTCTGGATTACTGGCCCAGTGACATTACCACTGCGCCACCCTCGCCCATTCCCTTATTGTTTCATGGTATCATGACCAGCGATGGCCCTAAGCGACCCGAGGCTGAGGTTCGGTGACTGGGGGAAGAGAGGTGAGATTTAAAAGAAATATTACGGTACCTTCCAGCCCAGAAGGTCAGCGAGAGCCAGACAGCCGTCGTCACAGGAACCCACATAAGCCACATCCCTGCTGAGACAAGAGGACATCATTTCAGGGCACAGAAGCAACCTTTTGGGGCATCCCATTCAAACCAAACCCACTTGCATCATCTGGCCTCCATAGACAGATCAGTGAGACCCAAGTGAGGAACCAGTCAGCAGAAACAACAAGCTGAATTTATGTAACTCCGTCTCAGACCACGAGCGCTCTCTTCCAACCTGACCTTTTTTTAAGCCAGTTTTCTTGTTCCAATGCCATCTCTCCCAGGGCCATCTGCCACTTGTTCTTAGGTATTGCTTAGTTAGAGCACTGACTCTTTTAACACATTCTGCTATCTAACCTTTGTGCCGCTATTAACACAATTCTTTAGTCTTTAACGCTGCCATTAACACTCTCTTTGTCTTGTGCCCGAGACATATTTGTCAAATCTCTCTATTTCACTCCACCAGCCCCAACCTCCTCTCTAACAGTTTAAAATCCGTCACGTTCGTCCTCTCCTTAATTCTGAAGAAGAGTCACACAGACCCGAAACGTTAACTCTGTTCCTCTCTCCGTAGATGCTGCCAGACCTGCTGAACTTTTCCAGCATTTTCTGTTTTAATTCCAAGTATATCTTTCGCGTGCTAGATGTACAATTAAGGGGCGTCTTGACAAATACATGAATAGAATGGGAATGGAGGGATATGGTCCCCGGAAGGGTAGGGGGTTTTAGTTCAGTCGGGCAGCATGGTCGGTGCAGGCTTGGGGGGCCGAAGGGCCTGTTCCTGTGCTGTAATTTTCTTTGTTCTTTGTTTTCAAGAGCTTTTGTTACATTCTATTTTCAGATTCCTTCTTAAGATTTTCCAATCGTTCTCCCGTTTCCCTTCTATCGTTTTTATCTCTTTGGCCGGATTTTTACCGGCACGCCCGTCCCCGGAAGGCTCGGAGAACGGCATTCTCCGTTGCCCTTGGGCGGGATCGTACGAACCTCGGGCGGACGCACCAGTAAAATTCCCCCCTTTGTCTCCATTCTGCACAGTCGCCCTTCCTTCAAATTCCACTTTTACTCTGTATCCCTGAAACCCCAGCGTAGGTTGCTGGGGAATAGACGCAGGAAGCAGCCAGTAAATGATGCTGGCCAGTGGTGAGTGCAAGACATGTTCGAGGTCCCAGCATAGGGGCACAGGTTTAAGGTGCGAGGGGCAAGGTTTAAAGGAGATGTACGAGGCAGATTTTTTACACAGAGGGTGGTGGGTGCCTGGAACTCGCTGCCGGGGGAGGTAGTGGAAGCGGATACAATAGTGACTTTTAAGGAGCGTCTGGACAGGTACATGAATAGGATGGAAATAGAGGGATATGGTCCCCGGATGGGTAGGGGTTTTAGTTAAGTCGGGCAGCATGGTCGGTGCAGGCTTGGAGGGCCAAATGGCCTGTTCCTGTGCTGTAATTTTCTTTGTACTTATGCTCTCAAAAGAGAAAATGCTGGAAAATCTCAGCGGGTCTGGCAGCATCTGTAAGGAGAGAAAAGAGTTGACGTTTCGAGTCCAGACGACCCTTTGTCAAAGCTAAAAGGCAGGTGAGGGAATGAAAGACGAGTCATAGCCACAGAAACCAGGGGAAAGGCTGCTAATGGCAGCTCATAGAGAGAATAGAGGGTGTGAATGGCCAAACGGCAGAGAAGCTGAAATCAGAGGGTAAACTGTGACAGATGAAGATGTGGGGGGAGGGGGGAGATGGGTGGGAGAGAGGTAAAGTTGAGAAAAGGGGGGAAAAGGGGAACAAAGGGGGAAAAAGGTAAGGAAACGGGGTGATAAAGTAGGGGGAAAGAGTGGGGAGGGAAGAAAAATGAAGAAAGACAATAAAGAAATAAAAGGTAGAGAACAGTAAAAAATTAAAGGAAATTAAAACAAAGGGGTGGAGGTGGGGTCGAGCGAATCATCTGAAGTTGTTGAATTCGATGTTGAGACGGGAAGGCTGTAAAGTGTCGAGCCGGAAGATGAGATGCTGTTCCTCCGGTTTGCGTTGAGCTTCACTGGAACATTGCAGCAGGGCCAAGGACAGACATGTGGGCACGGGGAGCAGGATCGTGGGTTAAAATGGCAGCAATCGGAAGGTCAGGGTCCTGATTGCGCACAGACCGAAGGTGCTCAGCAAAACCATCACTCAGTCTACGCTTGGTCTCTCCGATACAGAGGAGACCACTCATGCTCTCTTGCTCCGGAGAACTCGCACAGTCACACAAACCCTTCTGTCCCTCACTGCAATTTTCCAAATCGACACTCGGTAACTTCAGGCTCCAAGGTGGTGTGATAGGAAGGGTTATTTTTACAAAAACTTGCCTGTAGGCTTTCTCTGAGTCAAAGTCAAGGGAAGTTCCGAGGCCCAGTAAGGCCATCAGAGGATCACCCTGAAAGAGAGAAAGACACATCTGTTAGTTTACTGTTGAGCGAGACACTAATCAGGCTGGAAACGCTTCACCAGCCCACAACAAGATCACATCCCAGGTACGTACTGAGGATCATTGGTGCAGGAGGAGGCCATTCAGCCCCTCGAGCCTTTTCTGCCATTTCATTGAACCATGGCCGACATGAATCTCAGCTCCATTTGCCCACAGAATGTTGATTAGGCCACAGCTGGAGTCCTGTGTGCAGTTCTGGTCACCTTATTATAGGAACAGTAAGAAGTCTCACAACACCAGGTTGAAGTCCAACAGGTTTATTTGGAATCACAAGCTTTCGGAGTGCTGCTCCTTCTTCAGGTGAGTGAGCCACTCACAGTGACTAAGGGGCAATTTAGCATGGCCACCGATCCTACACATCTTGGGACACTAAGGGGCAATTTAGTGTGGCCAATCCACCTAACCCGCACATCTTTGGACACTAAGGGGCAATTTAGCATGACCAATCTACCTAACCTGCACATCTTTGGACACTAAGGGGCAATTTAGCATGGCCAATCTACCTAACCTGCACATCTTTGGATAGTAAGGGGCAATTTAGCATGGCCAATCCACCTAACCTGCACATCTTTGGATAGTAAGGGGCAATTTAGCACGGCCAATCCACCTAACCTGCACATCTTTGGATAGTAAGGGGCAATTTAGCACGGCCAATCCACCTAACCTGCACATCTTTCGGACTGTGGGAGGAAACCGGAGCACCCGAAGGAAACCCACGCAGACACGGGGAGAACGTGCAAACTCCACACAGACAGTGACCCAAGGCCAGAATTGAACCCGGGTCCCTGGCGCTGTGAGGCAGCAGTGCTAACCACCGTGCTGTCCTTAATTATTCAAAGATGAAGAGTTGTCCCTGCCTAATATTTGTCCCTCAGTCGGTGATGTTGATTGGTTATCTGGTCACTAGCACACTGCTGTTTGTGGAACCCCACTGTATTCAAATTGGCTGACCGGTTTGCCAACATTATTTTAATTAATTAAGTCTAAAAATGCTTTGTTAGCTGGGAAAAGCTTTGGGATGCTCTGAGGTTGTGAAAGGTGCTATATCGATTCAAGGTGTCTCTCTCTCTCTCTCGAACCACCTCACGCCGACATGCTGTCATGTTCGGATTGAGGGTAGTGCATAGAGTTAATAAAGGATTAGTTTATCCAAGCTGGTGAAGTCTTTGCCGGAGCATTTCTGGTGCTGGTACTCACCTGACGAGTTATTTCCTTGTTAATGAGAAGCCTCGGTGTGGTGTCAGGCACCCTGAGTGAGAGAGAGGAAGACAGTCTCATTAGCACAATACCCTTGCGAACCACAGCGCACCTCGCAACATCCTGTAGAGTCACGAGTGGCAGAACAGAGTCGAGTTTGGATCTATTAGGTTAGCGCTGTGGGGAGGCACTCGTTCCTGCCACAGGGTTTTGATCAAATACCACCAGAGAACTGCAGCATCTCACAGAAACTGATTCCTCTATTCCGCCTCAGTGGCTGATCTCAGATTGGTGCAAACCCTTCGTATTAAAAAGTGTTCATTCCTGGTGTCCCTGGCAATGCCGACCTTTATCGCTATCACCCCTCTGAGAAGGTGGTGTATAATTTTGGTCTCCTTATTTAGGAGGGATGTTCTTGCATTGGGACGGGCGGGGTGGGAGAATCTTGTGGTGCAGTGAGCCAGAAGCTCTGGGTTCAAGCCCAGTCCCACTTCAAGACTTAATCGTAGAATCCCTACAGTGCAGAAGGAGGCCATTTCGGCAGCAAGGTGGTTAGCACCGCTGCCTCACAGCGCCAGGGACCCGGGTTCAAATCCCGGCTTGGGTCACTGTCTGTGTGGAGTTTGCACATTCTTCCCGTGTCTGCGTGGGTTTCCTCCGGGTGCTCCGGTTTCCTCCAACGATGTGCGGGTTAGGTGGATTGGCTATGCTAAATTGTCCCTCGGTATCCCAAGATGTGTAGGTTAGGGGGAGTAGTGGGGTAAATACGTGGGGTTATGGATATAGGACATGGGTAAGGTGCTCTATCGGAGAGTTGGTGCAGACTCAAAGACCTGTTCTGCTCTGTAGGGATTCTATAATTCTATGAGTCTGCATCAACTCTCCAGCAGAGCATCTTATCCAGGTGTTATATCCGTAATCCCACAGTTAGGGGGAGGTTACACCGGTTTAGGAAGTACATTTAATAACATAGCTACGTGTAAAACCACAGCATTATAAAAGGGAGGGAGGGGGAACTGGAACCACCAACATCCAAAATAGAAAACCAGATCAGTATTTGAAGTAGAAACCTGTTGGGTCAGAGCAGCTCTGGGCAACGGGTTAGTCACTGGAATTCACTTCTGGTTTTTCTTACTAGGCACATTGCCTTGCTGCAGAATACAGGAACAGGAGGAGGCCATTCAGCCCCTCGCTGCCATTCAATCAGATCATGGCGATGGCCTAGTGGTATTATCGCCAGACTATTAATTCAGAAACTCAGCTGATGTTCTGGGGGTCCCGGGTTCGAATCCCGCCACGGCAGATGGTGGAATTTGAATTCAATATAAAATATCTGGAATTAAGAATCTACTGATGACCCATTGTCGGAAAAACCCATCTGGTTCACTAATGCCCCTTTAGGGAAGGAAATCTGCCGTCCTTACCTGGTCTGGCCTACATGGTGACTCCAGAGCCACAGCAATGTGGTTGACTCTCAACTGCCCTCCAAGGGCAACTAGGGATGGGCAATAAATGCTGGCCCAGCCAGTGACGCCCATGTCCCACGAATGAATTTTAAAAAAAACTATATCTCACCTCTTCCCAACCACACCTTACTTCCATCACCCTAATAACACTGCTCGACAACCATGGGACTCATAGAAACTAGAAGCAGGAGGAGGCCATTCGGCCCTTTGATTCTGCTCCGCCATTCATCATGATCATGGCTGATCATCAAATTCAATATCCTAATCCCCCCCTTCCCCCCCCCATATCCCTCGATCCCTTTAGCCCCAAGAGCGATATCTAATTTCTTCTTGAAATCACACAATGTTTTGACCTCAACTACTTTCTGTGGGAGTGAATTCCACACATTCACCACCCTCTGGGTGAAGAAATTTCTCCTCACCTCAGTCCTAAAAGGTTTATCCCCTTATCCTCAAACTATGACCCCCTAGTTCTGGATTCTCCCCACCATGGGGAACATTCTTTCTGAATCTACCCTGTCTAACCCTCAAGCTTCTTTGTTCTATCCCACACACGAGCCACTCTCCTGCTCACTCTACATACCCTTTAATATTCACTTTTGTCAGCCAACTATCTAATCCCTCCTTGGAAGACTATCTTACGGGCTTTAACAATGGTTAATTTCTGCATTCTAACCTCCCCTTTAATTCTATATACCCTCTGTTGCTTTTCTGATGTTGCACGATCCTGACAGAGGGCTAGCAGCAACACGGTGGACCGAATGGCTTCCAGGGGGTGCTGCAAGCTTTTCTGTGGCATATCTTGTGATTTTAATTTGCAACCTTTCCAATGTGTCCATCCCCCACCTTCCCTCCAAGATTTGGGAGAGATTTGCCCCACCTGCTGGCAAGCGATGCAAATGGCTGGACCTGCAGTGAGGTGCCCATGATGATGAGGAGGTCACACTTGGGGAAATCCTGAAATAAAACAGACAAACAAGCTGATTAAAACACGGGTGAAGAAGTTCACCGTCGCAATTACAGTCTCCCCTTCTTGCTCATCCGAGGGACTGTGTGTTTCACAAAAGAAAACAGGCCTTACAAGGTTAATAAAAGAAAAGTGTTTCCATGTTAAATGCAAGGGTCGGGCGCTGGGCTTGAACCTGGTGATGTCTCCATTGGTTATTGGGAAGTGAGCATGGGGTTCCCGTGTCAGACACATGCTGCAAGTCATTGGCAAATAACTGCAGAACATGTCACCAGCGGCACGGTGGCACAGTGGTTAGCGCTGCTGCCTCACTGCTCCAGGGACCTGGGTTCGATTCCTGGCTTGGGTCACTGTCTGTGTGGAGTTGGCACATTCTCCCCATGTCTGCGTGGGCTTCTTCCGGGTGCTCTGGTTTCCTCCCACACTCCAAAGATGTGCAGGTTAGGTGGATTGGCCATGCTAAATTGCCCCTTAGTGTTTAGGGGGACTACCTAGGGTAAATGCATGGGGTTATGGGGATAGGGCCTGGATGGGATTGTGGTCTGTGCAGACTTGATGGGCCAAATGGCTTCCTTCCGCACTGTATGATTCTATGAAAGAATCTGACACAATGAATGAAAGGTGCTACAGGCACTGCACACTGGAGGCTTTGCTGGGCTATTCCTTAAGGCTGGAATCTTGACATTTTTAATCAGGCAATATTGACATTTGAATAACCATAGTCAGTAGCTGTGACATTGTACTCAGGGCTGAGTGTACAGTCCACAGGTGAATTATTAATAGAGGGCTAGGGCTGAGGGGAATAGTTGGACAAGGGTGGCACGATGGCACAGTGGTTAGCACTGCTGCCTCACAATGCCAGGGACCCGGGTTCGATTCCAGCCTTGGGTCACTGTCTGTGCGGAGTTTGCACGTTCTCCCCATGTCTGCGTGGGTTTCCACCGGGTGCTCCAGTTTCCTCCAATGGTCCAAAGATGTGCAGGTTAGGTGGATTGGCCATGCTAAATTGCCCCTTGATGTCCAAAGATGTGCAGGTTAGGTGGATTGGCCATGCTAAATTGCCCCTTAGTGTCCAAAGATGCATCGGTTAGGTGGATTGGTCGTGCTAAATTGCCCCTTGATGTCCAAAGATGTGCAGGTTAGGTGGATTAGCCGTGCTAAATTGCCCCTTGATGTGCAGGTTAGGTGGATTGGCCGTGCTAAATTGCCCCTTGATGTGCAGGTTAGACGGATTGGCTGTGCTAAATTGCCCCTTGATATGCAAAGATGTGCAGGTTAGGTGGATTGGCCATGCTAAATTGCCCCTTAGTGTCCAAAGATGTGCAGGTTAGGTGGATTGGCCGTGCTAAATTGCCCCTAGATGTCCAAAGATGTGCAGGTTAGTTGGATTGGCCATGCTAAATTGCCCCTTAGTGTCCAAAGATGTGCAGGTTAGGTGGATTGGCCATGCTAAATTGCCCCTTGATGTCCAAAGATGTGCAGGTTAGCGGAATTAGCAGGGTAAATATGTGGGGCTATAGGGATAGGGCGTGCCTTAGATGCTCTATCAGTCAGTGCTGAATAGATGGGCTGAATGGCCTCCTGCTGCACTGTAGGGATTCTATGATTGTATTCTATGAAATCCACTGGGATTGCCTTCTCTACCGCATATAAGGTTACGGCGAGATTCAATACGAGATGTTCAAAATTATGGAGAGTTTTATGAGAGTAAATAGGGAGTGACTGCTTCCATTGCCAGGAGAGTTGACAGCCAGAGGACACCGATTGGGGATAAATGCCCCATTTCCCGTAACCGAGGCTTCGTATTAAATGAATTTAAAAAGCTGTGGCAGATTTCTCGAAGAAGGGCTAAGAATAGAACGTCTGCCTTGTGCACACGCACAGTGTGACCTCAAATACGTCTGACACCCACCACTGACCAGCATCATTTACTGGCTGCTTCCTGCGTCTATTCACTTCCAGGGAACTCACTGCAGCAACGTTAAAACATATCTCGCTCCGCATTTCAGTAGAATGATCGACACTTGTTCAGATAGTGGATCCTTCGCGGCCCTTTTCCTTTCGGGGTTCTGACCACTTGTGTGACAAATTGGCCACTTTCAAGATTAGAAATATTGGGCTTTTCTTGTCATGATGACGTCAGCCCCGATGATGGGAAGCGGCGTTGAAGTTCCTGTCCCCCCCCCCGGGGCTGGGTGCGGCACGGTGGCACAGTGGCTAGCACCGCTGCCTCACAGCGCCAGGGACCCCGGTTCGATTCCCGGCTTGGGTCACTGTCTGTGCGGAGTCTGCACGTTCTCCCCCGTGTCTGCGTGGGTTTCCTCCGGGTGCTCCGGTTTCCTCCCACAGTCCAAAGACGTTAGATGCATCGGCCGTGCTAAATTCTCCCTCAGTGTTACCCGAACAGGCGCCGGAGAGTGGCGACTAGGGGATTTTCACACTAACTTCATTGCAGTGTTAACGTAAGCCTACTTGTGACTAATAAATAAACTTCACTTTAAATGAAGCTTCCATCGTTCTTAACCAGCCTCCCATCCATTGACTCTGTCGACACTTCCCGCTGCCTCGGCAAAGCAGCCGGCATAATTAAGGACCCCTCGCACCCCGGACATTCTCTCTTCCACCTTCTTCCATCGGGAAAAAGATACAAAAGTCTGAGGTCACGTACCAACCGACTCAAGAACAGCTTCTTCCCTGCTGCTGTCAGACTTTTGAATGGGCCTACCTTGCATTGAGTTGATCTTTACACCCTAGCTATGACTGTAACACTACATTCTGCGCACTCTCCTTTCCTTCTCTATGAACGGTATGCTTTGTCTGTATCGCGCGCAAGAAACAATACTTTTCACCGTATGTTAATACATGTGACAATAATAAATTAAATCAAGTAAACGTTAATAAAGGTATGGTGGAGGGGAAGGGGTGACTAGGAGGGGAGGTGAGTGGCTGGGAGGGGAGGTGAGTGGCTGGGAGGGGAGGTGAGTGGCTGGGAGGTCTTTGGGCTCAGCTGTGATGCCCTCCATAGTTGGTCAACATTCGCTACCTGGTGCGTGCAGAGCAAATACTGGAGTGTGGCTGGGGCGAAGCTCAGTAGAGTAATTGTAGATTGGGAGGTAGAAAGTTAGAATTTGGTGTTTACATAATTGTAAAATGCTCGGGGGGGGGGAAAGCATTGCGTGGTCCCGATAAAGGGTGGTGCTTTTTTCTGTGCTTCGGGATTTAATATGCAAGTACACAGAGGGCCCAAACTGAAACATTTTTATCGAAAGGCCAAGCAGCAGTGTTACCAAGACAACGGGCTTTTGAATTTAGCCAATCAATTTGAATCAGGCACTTAGATACCAAGAACCTAGTAAATTTAAATCTGATGGTTTTGACAACGTAGAACCAATCCTATTTTGGGAAATATTGCTATGTCACCGCAGGTATAAAAGAAGGAGGCAGTGGGACAAAGGGGAAAGAGCAACTGCCACCTGCCAGAGCTCACAGCTGAGATAGAGAGAATCACTGGATCTCATGGCTTCATAGAATCATAGAAACCCTACAGTGCAGAAGGAGGCCATTTGGCCCATCGAGTCTGCACCGACCACAATCCCACCCAGGCCCTACCCCTACCCCCACATATTTACCCACTAATCCCTCTAACCTACGCATCTCAGGACTCTAAGGGGCAATTTTTAACCTGGCCAATCAACCTAACCCGCACATCTTTGGACTGTGGGAGGAAACCGGAGCACCCGGAGGAAACCCACGCAGACACGAGGAGAATGTGCAAACTCCACACAGACAGTGACCCGAGCCGGGGATCGAACCCGGGACCCTGGAGCTGTGAAGCAGCAGTGCTAACCACTGTGCTACCGTGCCGCCTATCTTTATCTTAGAGAAAGTACCATCTGGATGGCAAAGGTACCAAAGAAGAAAGAAGTTCCAGACAGAAGACTCAACAGAGAAAACCCAGAAAATTCCGGAAGACACAAAACGTGGTTGTAACTTAGAGAGTGACTAAATTCTATTTTTGTTAATGAGTGGGAACTGTATTTATTGGAACAGCGTTCCATTAGAATCTTGTTTTATTCGGGAATTGTTAATAGTTCGAAGAGATTTATTCGGTTTGCTAATAGTTTAGTTAATTTGTTCAGTGTTAGTTAGATAAATACATTTTTGTGTGTTGGTTTGAGAGAGAGATTCGGGGATTTATTTTGTATTTAACCCACTAGAAGTTGCTGAAGAGCGGGTCACACCACATCTCACACACTTTTTACAGATTATAAAGCGAGGTACTCCTCTTTGGGTGTTTCGGTGTTAGTTCTCAGAGGGGGGGGGAATCAAGCTCCGCTTCATAACAATAGTTGGTCAGCATTCGCTACCTAGTACGTTCAGACCAACTATTGGAGTGTGGCTGGAGCTTTGAACCACATCCACCCACAAAAGCAATGCTGAGTTTCTTTAGGAATTCCAACTATGTCAGTTTGAGTCAACTATCGCATAGAATCCCTGCAGCGCAGAAAGAGCCCATTTGGCCCATCGAGTTTGCACTGGCAACAATCCCACCCAGGCCCTATTCCCGTAACCCCCACATATTTACCCTGCTAATCCCCCTGACACTAAGGGTCAATTTAGCGTGGCCAATCCACCTAACCTGCACATCTTTGGACATTAAGGGGCAATTTAACATGGCTGATCCACCTAACCTGCACATCTTTGGACATTAAGGGTCAATTTAGCATGGCCGATCCACCTAACCTGCACATCTTTGGACATTAAGGGGCAATTTAACATGGTGATCCACCTAACCTGCACATCTTTGGACATTAAGGGGCAATTTAGCATGGCCAATCCACCTAACCTGCACATCTTTGGACTGTGGGAGGAAACTGGAGCACCCGGAGGAAACCCAAGCAGACACGGGGAGAATGTGCAGATTGCACACAGTCACCTGAAGTTGGAAGTGAACCCGGGTCCCTGGCGCTGAGAGGCAGCAGGGCGAACCACTGTGCCGACCACTGTGCCGACCACTGTGCCGCCGTGCCAGCCCAGGGTGTGTTCCAACAAAAGATCGATTCGTTTTTGGCCAAGATGCAAATACAATTTCCCAGAATTTCCTTTTGACGAATCTGTTAACATAAGGGGAGAGGGTGAACTGACTTTTTCTTTAAGAATGTTGTGGGCTGTTTGATTTAGAATCTTGTTGATTGATTTGGAATGTTCTAGATGTTCTCAGCTGTCAACATGTGAGCAGAGTTTTCAGAGCAGGTTGTTGGATGTGGATTGGCTCGAGGCTTCGTCTGCAAGATGCAAGCTCTTTTAAATAACAAAAAAAATTACTTTCTCAGCTTTGTGGCTATTGGGAATCAACCAATCCAGAGTTGAGAGGGTTGGCTTATGAGGAGAGACTGAGTAGACTGGGGCTATACTCATTGGAATTCAGAAGAATGAGGGGAGATCTTATAGAAACATACAAGATTATGAAGGGAATAGATAAGATAGAAGCAGGGAAGTTGTTTCCACTGGCGGGTGAAACTAGAACTAGGGGGCATGGCCTCAAAATAAGGGGGAGCAGATTTAGGACTGAGTTGAGGAGGGACTTCTTCACACAAAGGGTTGTGAATCTGTGGAATTCCCTGCCCAGTGAAGCAGTTGAGGCTCCCTCATTGAATGTTTTTAAGGCAAGGATAAATAGATTATTGAACAGTAAAGGAGTTAAGGGTTATGGTGAGCGGGCGGGTAAGTGGAGCTGAGTCCACGAAAAGATCAGCCCTGATCTTATTGAATGGCGGAGCAGGCTCGAGGGGCCAGATGACCTACTCCTGCTCCTAGTTTTGTTCTTATGTAACCAGGCAGGGGGAAGCTTCAAGGGAGAGCAGTGTGATTGTAAAAACGTTGAGCTAATGCACAATGGTGGAAATATGTGCTCTACTGAGTGCATGTGTTAACCCAATGTCACTGCCCCAAATCTGGGAGACTTTGGTAGCCATGATGTGGAGATGCCGGCGTTGGACTGGGGTAAACACAGTAAGAAGTTTAACAACACCAGTAGAGTAGACTTTGGTAGCAACAGGCTTTTAGGATCAAACACATTTCAACATTGACTGTGGCGATTGCGATGATACTTACGGACTCCATCGTAGCAAAGAAGCGTGGGGGAAGGCTCTCACCAAAGAACACAATGTCTGTTCAGAGGAATGAACGAGGATTAAACTCAGAAAGCAACACTTTCCTTTCACAATACCAAAGGCATGCTTTGACGTCATGTTTTTCTCAGCTTGGGCTGCAAGACATTCAGAAACGTCTCTCTGTCGGATCACAGGAAACTCGGGAGGGAGGCAGGAAAGGATAGACACCGCTCTCGCATCCATAGAACCATAGAAACTTACAGCTCAGAAACAGGCCTTTTGGCTCTTCTTGTCTGTGCCGAACCATTTTATGCCTAGTCCCACTGACCTGCACTTGGGCCATATCCCTCCACACCCCTCTGATCCATCAACCCGTCCAAGTTTTTCTTAAATGTTAAAAGTGACCCCGCATTTGCCACTTTATCCGGCAGCTCATTCCACACTCCCACCACTCTCTGCGTGAAGAAGCCCCCCCCCCTAATATTCCCTTTAAACTTTTCTCCTTTCACCCTTAACCCATGCCCTCTGGTTTTTTTTCTCCCCTAGCCTCAGCGGAAAAAGCCTGCTTGCATTCACTCTATCTATACCCATCAAAATCTTATACACCTCTATCAAATCTCCCCCCAATCTTCTACGCTCCAGGGAATAAAGTCCCAACCGATTCAATCTCTCTCTGTAACTCAGCTTCTCAAGTCCCGGCAACATCCTTGTGAACCAGTTTTGTCTGGAAGACCCAGTGCATTTATAACATATAAAACTGACCCAGACTCTACAGTTACCATTCTGCCAGTATGAATGTTCTAGCTCCCTCAAACCACCTCGAGCTTGGCCTGATCGATATTAAACAGCTAGCGTCCCGCTCCTGTACACCACTCAACGGTTCCTGCCGGAGAGAGTGGAAGGGGAGAGAGAGAGAGAGAGGGAGAGAGTGTACAAGAGGGGAGGGGAGAGAGAGAGTGTGCATTGGGGGAAAGAGAGAGTGTGTGCAAGGGGGAGGAGGAGAGAGAGAGCGAAAGAGAAAATGCTGGAAAACCTCAGCAGCTCCGGCAGCATCAAGGAGAGGAAAGAGCTGACGTTTCGAATCCAGACGACCCTTTGTCCAGTTGACGCTTTGACGCTGCCCAGACCTGCTGAGGTTTTCCAGCATTTTCTCTTTTGGTTTCAGATTCCAGCATCCGCAGTAATTTGCTTTTATCCAGAGAGGAGAGAGAGAGAGAGAGTGTGCAAGGGAAGAGAGAGAGAGAGTGTGCAAGGGGGGAGAGGAAGAGAGGGAGAGAGAGCATGCGTGCAAAGGAAGAGAGAGAGACAGTGTGTACAAGGGGGGAGGAGGAGAAAGGGGGGGGCATGAGAGTGTGCATGTTGGGCAGGAGGTTAAGGGGAGAAGGGCACAGTGGGGGAGGGGGTGGGGAAAGCAATGATTCCCTAATCCTTCATCGACTGGGAATAGATGTTCCTAATCACCAAATTAAAGCATGTATTCTAGTGCAGCACAGGAATTGCAAGAGGAGAAATAATTTCTATGTGGGGAAGTGGTTTGGACTTAAAATAAAAGGTGTTGTGTACCACAGAAGGTTGGCAGTCATTTGGAGATGTCTAATTGAATGGCACGGTGGCACAGTGGGTTAGCACTGCTGCCTCACAGCGCCAGGGACCCAGGCTCGATTCCTGCCTTGGGTCACTGTCTGTGTGCAGTTTGCACGTTCTCCCCATGTCTGCGTGGGTTTCCTCCGGGTGCCCCGGTTTCCGCCCACAGTCTAAAGATGTGTAGGTTAGGTAGATTGGCCGTGCCAAATTGCCCCTTAGTATCCTAAGATGTGGAGGTTAGGTGGATTGGCCATGCTAAATTGCCCCTTAGTGTCCAAAGATGTGCAGGTTGGGTGGATTGGCCATGTTAATTTGCCCCTTAGTGTCCAAGGATGTGCGGGTTAGGTGGATTGGCCATGCTAAATTGCCCCTTAGTGTCCAAAGATGTGCAGGTTGGGTGGATTGGCCATGTTAAATTGCCCTTCAGTGTCCAAAGATGTGCAGGTTAGATGGATTGCCCCTTAGTGTCCAAAGATGTGCAGGTGAGGTGGATTGGCCATGCTAAATTGCTCCTTAGTGTCCAAGGATGTGCAGGTTAGGTGGATTGGCCATGCTAAATCGCCCCTTAGTGTCCAAAGATGTGCAGGTTAGGTGGATTGGCCATGCTAAATTGCCCCTTAGTGTCCAAAGATGTGCAGGTGAGGTGGATTGGCCATGCTAAATTGCCCCTTAGTGTCCAAAGATGTGCAGGTGAGGTGGATTGGCCATGCTAAATTGCCCCTTAGTGTCCAAAGATGTGCAGGTTAGGTGGATTGGCCATGCTAAATTGCCCCTTAGTGTCCAAAGATGTGTAGGTTAGGTGGGGGTTGCCATGGGAAATGTGCAGGGTTACAGGGATAAGGATAGGGCCTGGGTAAGATGCTCCGTCAGAGAGTTGGTGCAGACTCAATGGGTTGAATGGCCTCTTCTGCCTTGTAGGGATTCTATAATGATTCTAAACAGCCTCCTCTCCGTAATCCATTCACGGGGACAGACCAATCCCACTGATGGTTTCATCCGACAATGGCGAGTTCAGGGCTGTTTTTTTGACTCACCAGGCTTCACCACAGAGTTGCACTGTTCGCACTTTGGCAGCGGCTTTGTGAAGATCTGCGCTGTTTGCAGGATTACGGAAAAGGGGAAAACAGGATTAGCAACATAATTCAGAGCCTAAAACTACAATCGAGCATCACAAACTGCCGCTCGGCACAATGACCACAGCGAGGCTCAGGGAGAAAGGGCAACTTTGTCAATCACCCTCCATTCTTGTGACTGTCAAAGCAGTAAATCCTGACCTCAAATCACCAGCAGCTGTTTATTTGTTAGTGTCACAAGTCAGCTTACATTAACACTGCAATGAGGTTACTGTGAAAATCCCCGAGTCACCACACTCCAGCGCCTGTTTGGGTACACTGAGGGAGAATTTAGCATGGATAAACCAGCATATCTTTCGGATTGTGGCAGGGTCAGTACTGAGGGACTGCCGCACTGTCAGAGGGTCAGTGCTGAGGGAGTGCCGCACTGTCAGAGGGTCAGTGCTGAGGGACTGCCGCACTGTCAGAGGGTCAGTGCTGAGGGAGTGCAGCACTGTCAGAGGGTCGGTGCTGAGGGAGTGCCGCACTGTCAGAGGGTCGGTGCTGAGGGAGTGCCGCACTGTCAGAGGGTCAGTGCTGAGGGACTGCCGCACTGTCAGAGGGTCAGTGCTGAGGGACTGCCGCACTGTCAGAGGGTCAGTGCTGAGGGACTGCCGCACTGTCAGAGGGTCAGTGCTGAGGGAGTGCAGCACTGTCAGAGGGTCAGTGCTGAGGGAGTGCCGCACTGTCAGAGGGTCAGTGCTGAGGGAGTGCCGCACTGTCAGAGGGTCGGTGCTGAGGGACTGCCGCACTGTCAGAGGGTCAGTACTGAGGGAGTGCAGCACTGTCAGAGGGTCAGTGCTGAGGGAGTGCCGCACTGTCAGAGGGTCAGTACTGAGGGAGTGCAGCACTGTCAGATCTTTTCATTTCCTCTGGATGTCCCAAAACATGATGTGGAGATGCCAGCGTTGGACTGGGGTGAACACAGTAAGAGTTTTAACAACACCAGGTTAAAGTCCAACAGGTTTATTTGGTAGCAAATACCATTAGCTTTCGGAGCGCTGCTCCTTCGTCAGATGGAGTGGAAATGTGCTCTCTAACAGGGCAAGAGACACAAAAATCAGGTTACAGAATACTGATTAGAATGCGAATCCCTACAACCAACTAGATCTTAAAGATACAGACAATGGAACCCTCCACCCACATTGTCTGTACCTTTAAGATCTGGTTGGCTGTAGGGATTTGCATTCTAATCAGTATTCTGTAACTTGATTTTGTGTCTGTGCCCTGTTTGAGAGCAGATTTCCACTCCATCTGACGAAGGAGCAGTGCTCCGAAAGCTAATGGTATTTGCTACCAAATAAACCTGTTGGACTTCAACCTGGTGTTGTTAAAACTCTTACTGTGTCCCAAAACATCTCACAGCCAAATTAAAACAGAATTGCATTTATATAGCGCCTTTCATGACTACTGGCCTTCTTAAAACGACTTACAACCAATGGAGTACTTTTGAAGTGCAGTAAATATTGTATTAATATCGTAATGTATAGAACATAATATATCTATGGACAGAGGTACCTTTAAAGGTGTCTTCATGTTAAATTCACCAAACAGACACCCTTTAGCTGGAGGCAGTTGCTGAGGAAGGAGGTGAATGTGGCTGCGAATGTAATTTTTGGCAATGCTTGCTCAAACACAAGAGAGGAACAGGAAGGAAAGGAGGTTGTAAACTGGTCACTTTCTTTAGCTGCAGCCCCAGTTGCTGCTGGGAGGTGGCTTTGTCTCACCGCATCCTCCCAGCTGCCCTCTCGAGCTAGGGCAGGTTCACACTGTTTGTGTTTGGTGGTCCTATTGTTACTCACCTTGCAGGCAGAATCTAGAAAATAATCTTGGGTCTATTTGGCTTGAAAACTCTTGATGTGGAGATGCCGGCGTTGGACTGGGGGTAAACACAGTAAGACGTTTAACAACACCAGGTTAAAGTCCAACAGGTTTATTTGGTAGCAAAAGCCACAAACTCTTCCCAGCTTTACCCAACAGGTGATGGTTGGAGGCTGGGTGTTGCCAGATCAATGCAGAAAAGGCCATTCGGCCTATCAGGTCTGTACTGACTCTCCGCCAGAGTTTCTTATCCAGGCTCTTTCCTCCACTCTATCCCGTAACCCCACACATTTCCCATGGCTAATTCACCTAACCTGCACATCTTTGGACCCTCAGGGGCAATTTAGCATGACCAATCCACCTAACCTGCACAACTTTGGACACTAAGGGGCAATTTAGCAAGGCCAATCCACCTAACCGGCACATCGATGGACACTAAGGGACAATTTAGCATGGCCAATCCACCTAACCCACACATCGATGGACACTAAGGGGCAATTTAGTAAGGCCAATTCACCTAACCTACACATCTTGGGACACGAAGGGACAATTTAGCATGGCCAATCCACCTAACCCACACATCTTGGGGCACTAAGGGGCAATTTAGCATGGCCAATCCACCTAACCCACACATCTTGGGACACTAAGGGACAATTTAGCATGGCCAATTCACCTAACCCGCACATCTTTGGACACTAAGGGGCAATTTAGCACGACCAATCCACCTAACCCGCACATCTTTGGACTGTGGGAGGAAACCGGAGCATCCGGAGGAAACCCACGCAGACACGGGGAGAACGTGAGTCACCTGATGAAGTGTTCCAAAAGCCTGTGATTCCCAATTATGTCATGATGCGGAGATTGCCGGCGTTGGACTGGGGTAAACACAGTAAGAAGTTTAACAGCACCAGGTTAAAGTCCAACAGGTTTATTTGGTAGCAAATGCCACTAGCTTTCGGAGCGCTGCCCCTTCGTCAGGTGGATTCCCAATAAACCCATTGGACTTTAACCTGGTGTTGTGAGACTTCTTACTGTACACCACATGACTTTCTCAAGGGCAATTAGGAATAGGCAACAAATGTTGGTCTGGTCAGCAATGCCCATATTCTGTGGAAGAATTTTTTTTAAAAGCTCCAGAGATTCAAGCAGATAAGCTGGGCTGTCACTCGAGTGTAGAGCTGAAGGAGTGCTGTTGGAGCTTATGGCATGGGGGCCTGGAATGCGCTGCCGGGCAAGGTGGTGGAGGCGGTCACACTGGGAACGTTTAAGACTTATCTAGATAGCCACATGAACGGAGTGGGAATGGAGGGATACAAAAGAATGGTCTAGTTTGGACCAGGGAGCGGCGCGGGCTTGGAGGGCCGAAGGGCCTGTTCCTGTGCTGTATTGTTCTTTATTTGTTCTTTATGATACAGAAGCAATAACTATCATCCTGATGCATGCGTTTCGGAAGTGGGGAATGCATACAGACTTACTTTTCATCCACTCCAGGTTATACTGCTTCTTGCACTCACTGTTGGTGCAGTGAGAGGTGTAGAACGTCCCGTGTGCCTCTATCAAGTCATCATCCTCGAGCCCAACCACTCGTTCCAAGGTGTCAATGTTCTAGAATAGAGAGTCAAGGGCAAAATAACAGCAAAAGGAGCTTGGGTTTGATGCCAGGAAGAACCCACGAGCCGCACGGAATCAACCAGCAAACAAAAGGCTCACATCTGAGTTCACGGCATTCCCTCAAATAATGCTCCGGGGAACCGGAATTCGAATCCCAACAGGGCCGATCGTGAAGATTTAATTCCACAAACATCATCATAGAATCCCTACTGTGCAGAAGGAGGCCATTCGGCCCATCGCGTCTGCGCCAGCCCTCCGACAGAGCTTCCCACCCAGGCCCAATGCCCAAAACGCCACATATTTACGCCTCTAACTTCTTTATTTGATTTATTTATTTGGTTTATTATCACATATATTAACATACTATGAAAGTATTGTTTCTTGCGTGCTATACAGACAAAGCATACCATTCATAGAGAAGGAAAGGAGAGAGTGCAGAATGTAGTGTTACGGTCATAGCTAGGGTGTAGAGAAAGATCAACTTAATGTGAGGTAGGTCCATTGAAAAGTCTGACAGCAGCAGGGAAGAAGCTGTTCTTGAGTCGGTCGGTACGTGACCTCAGACTTTTGTATCTTTTTCCCGAAGGAAGAAAGTGGAAGAGAGAATGTCCGGGGTGCGTGGGGTCCTTGATTATGCTGGCTGCTTTGCCGAGGCAGCGGGAAGTATAGACAGAATCAATGGATGGGAGGCTGGTTTGCGTGATAGATTGGGCTACATTCACAACCTTTTGTAGTTCCTTGCAGTCTTGGGCAGAGCAGGAGCCCATACCAAGCTGTGATACAACCAGAAAGAATGCTTTCTATGGTGCATCTGTAAAAGTTGGAGAGAGTCGTAGCTGACATGCCGAATTTCCTTAGTCTCCTGAGAAAGTACACTGCATTCTCCTCGTGTCTGCGTGGGTTTCTTCCGGGTGCTCCGGTTTCCTCCCACAGTCCAAAGATGTGCAGGTTAGGTGCATTGGCCATGCTAAATTGCCCCTTGGTGACCAAAGATGTGCAGGTTAAGGGGGGTGGCTATGCTCAATTGCCCCTTAGTGTCCCAAAACATATAGGTTGGGGGATTAGTGTGTAAATATGTGGGGTCACGGGGATAGGAACTGGGTAAGGTGCTCTGTCGGAGAGTCAGTGCACACTCGATGGGCCAACTGGCCTCCTTCTGCACTGTAGAGATTCTATGATACTTCTGGGGTTCGATTCCCGGCTTGGGTCACTGTCTGTGTGGAGTTTGCACATTCTCCTCGTGTCTGCGTGGGTTTCCTTCGGGTGCTCCGGTTTCCTCCCACAGTCCAAAGATCTGCAGGTTAGGTTGATTGGCCATGCTAAAATTGCCCTTAGTGTCCTGGGATGCATAGGTTAGAGGGATTAGTGGGTAAATATGTAGGGATATGGGGGTAGGGCCTGGGTGGGATTGTGGTCGGTGCAGACTCGATGGGCCGAATGGCCTTTTTCTGCGCTGTAGGGTTTCTAAGATTGAAGATATTTTTCAGGAATGGCTGCAGTTCCCCACTAGGCCACACGATGGCAGCCAGCTCAGAGGCAACAGGGCAGGGGAAACATTATCACTTACAAATGGTTCAATCATTTTACACTGACTATTGTACTGTACTTCAGGTGGCGAGAGCCTGTGCTGGCTGACCTTTGAACTCCCGCGGCCAGATTTGGGTATCATTCAGGATGTTTGCGAGCCGCCGGTGAAGTGAGTGTGTAAAGAGTAGACGGTGGCAGATTGTACCTGTGTGTAACAGCGTAACAGCAACCCCTTGTCCCGTAGCATCCGCATAAAGTAATGGCAAACGGTGGGCTGCAGAAAAGACATGTTCGTTATCAGAGGAGACAGGTACTCTCTGTCCAAATACACAGATTATAGAATCATAGGTGGCACACTGGAGCAGAGGTGGCACAGTGGGTTAGCGCTGCTGCCTCACAGCGCCAGGGACCCGGGTTCGAATCCCGGCCTCGGGTCACTGTCTGTGCGGAGTCTGCACGTTCTCCCCGTGTCTGCGTGGGTTTCCTCCGGGTGCTCCGGTTTCCTCCCACAGTCCGGTTAGGCGCGCTGACCTGAACAGGCACTGGAGTGTTCAGGTCGATGCACCTAACACATGCGTTAGGGTGTTAGCTGGCACAGTGGAGCAGAGGCGGCACGGTAGCACAGTGGTTAGCACTGCTGCCTCGCAGCGCCAGGGACCCGGGTTCGATTCCCGGCTTGGGTCACTGTCTGTGTGGTGTTTGCACGTTCTCCCCATGTCTGCGTGGGTTTCCTCCGGGGGCTCCGGTTTCCGTCCCACCAAATGCAGGTTAGGTGGATTGGCCATGCTAAATTGCCCCTTAGTGTCCCAAGATGTGTAGGTTAGGGGGATTGGTCATGCTAAATTGCCCCTTAGTGTCCCAAGATGTGCAGGTTAGGGGGATTGGCCATGCTAAATTGCCCCTTAGTGTCCCAAGATGTGCAGGTTAGGGGGATTGGCCATGCTAAATTGCCCCTTAGTGTCCCAAGATGTGCAGGTTAGGGGGATTGGCCATGCTAAATTGTCCCTTAGTGTCCCAAGATGTGTAGGTTAGGGGGATTGGCCATGCTAAATTGCCCCTTAGTGTCCCAAGATGTGTAGGTTAGGGGGATTGGCCATGCTAAATTGCCCCTTAGTGTCCAAAGATGTGTAGGTTAGGGGGATTGGCCATGCTAAATTGCCCCTTAGTGTCCCAAGATGTGTAGGTTAGGGGGATTGGTCATGCTAAATTGCCCCTTAGTGTCCCAAGATGTGTAGGTTAGGGGGATTGGCCATGCTAAATTGCCCCTTAGTGTCCAAAGATGTGTAGGTTAGGGGGATTGGCCATGCTAAATTGCCCCTTAGTGTCCAAAGATGTGTAGGTTAGGGGGATTGGCCATGCTAAATTGCCCCTTAGTGTCCCAAGATGTGTAGGTTAGGGGGATTGGCCATGCTAAATTGCCCCTTAGTGTCCCAAGATGTGTAGGTTAGGGGGATTGGCCATGCTAAATTGCCCCTTAGTGTCCCAAGATGTGTAGGTTAGGGGGATTGGCCATGCTAAATTGCCCCTTAGTGTCCCAAGATGTGTAGGTTAGGGGGATTGGCCATGCTAAATTGCCCCTTAGTGTGCAGGTTGGGGGGATTAGCAGGATAAATACATGGGGTTGCGGGGATAGGGCAAGGCTGGGCCAGGGTAAGATGCTATGTTGAGAGTAAGTGCCGACTCGATGGGCTGAATGGCCTCTTGCTGCACCGTAGGGATTCTATTCTTTGATATGATACACAGGTGTATTTGCTTAGCTTCAGGAGCACTAACTGTAGAATCCCGACAGCCACCCCAGCCAACAGGACAGGCAGGAAGCAACCTGGGTGTGCCTGGTCACAGTTACACGCTGCTTTAAGGTGCGGGTTTAGGTTGAAATATTTTGTGCAAACTCTTTTGTGAGCGACATTTCTTACCTTGAACTGCCCAGGGTACAGCTCCTTGGCCAAGGCGAAAAATGGTTCCGGATGTTGCTGAAATGTGACAGACGGATGTGGTAACGTTAACACAGGACATTAAAAAACAGTCACAGACACACGAGAGTACAACAGAGAACCTTTAACTTGTCCTTAGGGTGGCAAAGTGGTTAGCACTGCTGCTTCACAGCACCAGGGACCCGGGTTCGATTCCCGGCTTTGGGGTCACTGTCTGTGCGGAGTTTGCACATTCTCCCCGTGTCTGCGTGGGTTTCCTCCGGGTGCTCTGGTTTCCTCCCACAGTCTGAAAGACGCGCTGGTTAGGGTGCATTGGCCGTGCTAAATTCTCCCTCAACGTACCCGAACAGGCGCCGGAGTGTGGCGACTCGGGGATTTTTACAGTAACTTCATTGCAGTGTTAATGTAAGCCGACTTGTGACACTAATAAATAAACTTTTTTTAAGAAACCATTTGAGAACAGCAAACTCCCACAAACAACATAGAATCCCTACAGTGCAGAAGGAGGCCATTCGGCCCATCGAGTCCGTACCGACCACAATCCCACCCAGGCCCTATCCCCATAACCCCATGCATTTGTCCTGAATAGTCCCCCTGACACTAAGGGGCAATTTAGCACGGCCAATCCACCTAACCCGCACATCTTTGGACTGTGGGAGGAAACCAGAGCCCCCGGAGGAAACCCACGCAGACACGGGGAGAATGTGCAAACTCCACACAGACAGTGACCCAAGCCGGGAATCGAACCCAGGTCCCTGGAGCTGTGAAGCAGCAGTGCTAACCACCGTGCCGCCCATTTTGATAAGGATCAGATCATTGTTTGTGCAGTGCTTATCGAAGCAGCCAAGACACTGGTGGAAAAACTCCCCTGTTCCTCTTAGAAAAATAGTGCTGTGGGAGTTTTTACCCCACCCCAGCCAACAAACAGCACCACGGTTTAATGTCTTATCCAAAGGATGGCACCTGTGACTATGCAGCACCCCCTCAGTGCTGCACTGAAGAATCAGTCTCCAATTCTGCGTTCAAGCCCTGGAGTGGGAACTTCATCCGGAATTTTGTGAGTTTGGGACGAGAGTGTTCCCAACTGAGCTACAACTGGACTTAGAAATCTTGTGCAGGATTCTCTTAAGGTTAAGTCGGCAGTTAGGAAAGCAAATTCAATGTTAGCATTCAGTTCTAGAGGGCCAGAATACAAGAGCAGGGATGTATTTCTGAGGCTGTATAAGGCCCTGGTCAGACCCCATTTGAAGTATTGTGAGCAGTTTTGGGCCCCATATCTAAGGAAGGATGTGCTGGCTTTGGAAAGGGTCCAGAGGAGATTCACAAGAATGATCCCTGGAATGAAGGGCTTGTCGTTATGAGGAACGGTTGAGGACTCTGGGTCTGTACTCGTTGGAGTTTAGAAGGATGAGGGGGGATCTAATTGAAACTTACAGCATACTGAGAGGCCTGGATAGAATGGACATGGAAAGGAAGTCTGCACTTGTGGGAGAGACGAGAACTCGAGGGCACAACCTCAGAGTGAAGGGATGCTCCTTTAAAACTGAGATGAGGAGGAATTTCTTCAGCTAGAGGGTGGTGAATCTGTGGAACTCTTTGCCACAGAGGAGGCCGGGTCATTGAGTGTCTTTAAGACAGAGATAGATAGGTTCTTGATTAATAAGGGGATCAAGGGTTACGGGGAGAAGGCAGGAGAATGGGGATGAGAATCATATCAGCCATGATTGAATGGCGGAGCAGACTCGATGGGCCGAATGGCCTAATTCTGCTCCTATATCGTGTGGTCTTGTAGAGAAACAGCGCTTTTAATGTCGGAAATAGTCCCAGGGCATTTTCCCAGAAGTGCCATTAGGTCTGACTCCAATTAACACAATAGGACAGGCAACCAAAAGCTTGGTCAAAAAGATAGGTTTAGGATTGTAACTCAGCAGAGTATTGTGACCCACCCAGAGTGAGGGCAGCGCAGGAGAGCCAGGAGACAAACCACTGTATAAGGCGCGGTCAGATCTGAGCATGCTGTCCTTGCTCGAGCACAATTCTAATGCGTCTTAATCATCTGCAACTCGGTATGTAAGCGTCAGTCACCTTGAAGTAGCCAGTTTCAAAAATGGCCTCTGGGTAAGGCAGGTCATACTTCTGCAGGTTGTGGTAGAGGCCCGTGCCGGGACTCCGGAAGTCGGGGATTCCAGCCGCTGTGCAGGGAAGAGAATTGGGAGAAAGGAAGAGTGGTTAGAAGTAAAGACTCGCTGCTAAGCAAGGTAACTCAAGTGTGGGGAGACACTCCTGTTATATGTGGAAATGCAGCTTCCATTCTCCACCAATACCGCTGACACCGTAACACATGCGCAAATTAACGTAATTCCATGTTTGTTCCCGGTCAGCCGATTCCTCAATTTTAATCTTCTAATCATCATTTCCGAATTCCACCATGGCATTACCCTCCCCTCATGTGCTCCATTTAACTGCCTCCAGGTTTATTGCGAGGCTCACATTTGGACTACACCCGCACACACACACCCCGCCCCCCACCCCACCCTAATGTGGTTCAGTCATAGAATCCCTGCAGTGCAGAAGGAGGCCATTTGGCCCATCGAGCCTGCACCGACAACAATCTCACCCAGGCCCTCTCCCCGTAACCCCACATATTTACTCTGCTAGTCCCCTTGACAATAAGGGACAATACAGCATGGCTGTAGGGGAGGCGATGGCCTAGTGGTATTATCGCTAGACTATTAATCCAGAAACTCAGCTAATGTTCGGGGACCCAGGTCCGAATCCCGCCACGGCAGATGATGGAAATTGAATTCCATTAAAAAAATATAGATCTTGAATTAAGAATCTACTGATGGCCATGAAACCATTGTCGATTATCGGAAAAACCCGATAATGTCCTTTAGGGAAGGAAATCTGCCGTCCTTACCCGGTCTGGCCTACATGTGACTCCAGAGCCACAGCAATGTGGTTGAGTCTCAACTGCCCTTGGGCAACTAGGGATGGGCAATAAATACTGGCCCAGCCAGCGACGCCCATGTCCCACGGATGAATAATAAAAAAAAATCAACCTTTAGACACAAGGAGCAATTTAGCATGGCCAATCCACCTAACCGCAAATCGTTGGACACTAAGAGGCAATTTAACATGGCCAGTGCACCTAACCTGCACATCTTTGGACACTAAGGGGCGGCACGGTAGCACAGTGGTTAGCACTGTTGCTTCACAGCTCCAGGGACCTGGGTTCGATTCCCGGCTTGGGTCACTGTCTGTGTGGAGTTTGCACATTCTCGTGTCTGCGTGGGTTTCCTCCGGGTGCTCTGGTTTCCTCCCACAGTCCAAAGATGTGCGGGTTAGGTTGATTGGCCAGGTTAAAAATTGCCCCTTAGAGTCCTGAGATGCGTAGGTTAGAGGGATTAGCGGGTAAATATGTGGGGGTAGGGCCTGGGTGGGATTGTGGTCGGTGCAGACTCGATGGGCCGAATGGCCTCCTTCTGCACTGTAGGGTTTCTATGATTTCTTCTATGAATTCAGCAGTGCCAATCCACCTAACCTGCACATCGTTGAACTGTGGGAGGAAACTGGAGCACCCGGAGGAAACTCACGCAGACACGGGGGAGAACGTGCAGACTCCACACAGACAGTCATCCGAGGCCGGAATTGAACCTGGGTCCTTGGCGCTGTGAGGCAGCAGTGCTAACCACATTTCCATTTGATATCAGGTATTAACATATTCTGTGAGTTTGTTCTTTATTGTCGATGTCAGGCTGGGGTTATTCTCCTTGGAGCAAAGGAGGTTAAGGGGAGATTTGATAGGGGTGGACAAGATTCTATTCTAACTGTGTTCTTAAATAAAGTTTGTTTTGATAAAAGCTCCCGAGTGGGTCACTTGAATCATACCTGGAGGAGAACATCTTATGCTCACCCTAATGCTAAAATCCAATGTAAAAGCTAGGGTCTAGGCTAACTGCATAGAATACCTAGGAGTTTCTGATCTGGTCCTTAACAAATACCTTCTCAGTTCCCTCTCCTGGAATTAGCTTAGGCTGCGGCAAGAATGAATCTTAAAAGCCTCTTTTGTAAGAAACTTATTAACACTTACATGTCGATATGCCTGCTCCAACCATGCATATAATCTTCTCACCTGAAAGGAAATCCAATGGAAATATTGATGTTCAAAAAAAGCACTCAAATAATAGTAAGAAGTCTCACAACACCAGGTTAAAGTCCAACGGGTTTATTTGGAATCACGAGCTTTCGGAGCACCGCTCCTTCCTCAGGCAAGTGGGGAGCGGCGCTCCGAAAGCTCGTGATTCCAAATAAACCTGTTGGACTTTAACCTGATGTTGTGAGACTTCTTACTGTGCCCCACCCCAGTCCAACGCCGGCATCTCCACATCATGGCTACACTCAAATAATATTCCTCTCTGTCCTTCACCCTTCATCTTTCAATTTTGCTGGGTAAAGATGAGGAAAAGGTGAATTGGAAAGAATTTGATTTGATTTATTATTGTCACATGGCAAATGGAATTTAACGCAGACAAGTGCACTTTGGAAGGACAAACCAAAGTAGAACATACAGGGTAAATGGTAGGACTCTGAAGAGTGCAGTTGAACAGAGGGATCTGGGAATACAGGTACAGAAGTCCCTAAAAGTGATGTCACAGGTGGATAGGGTCGTGAAGAGTGCCTTTGGTACATTGGCCTTTATAAATCGGAGTATCGAGTATAAAAGTTGGAGTGTTATGGTAAGGTTATATAAGGCATTGGTGAGGCCGAATTTGGAGTATTGTGTACAGTTTTGGTCACCGAGTTACAGGAAGGATGTAAATAAGGGTGAAAGAGTGCAGAGAAGGTTCACAAGGATGTTGCCGGGACTTGAGAAGCTGAGTTACAGAGAGAGATTGAATAGGTTGGGACTTTATTCCCTGGAGCGTAGAAGATTGAGGGGAGATTTGATAGAGGTGTATAAGATTTTGATGGGTATAGATAGAGTGAATGCAAGCAGGCTTTTTCCACTGAGGCTAGGGGAGAAAAAAACCAGAGGGCATGGGTTAAGGGTGAAAGGAGAAAAGTTTAAAGGGAATATTAGGGGAGGCTTCTTCACGCAGAGAGTGGTGGGAGTGTGGAATGAACTGCCGGATAAAGTGGTAAATGCACTTTTAACATCTAAGAAAAACTTGGACGGGTTCATGGATGAGAGGGGTGTGGAGGGATATGGTCCAAGTGCAGGTCAGTGGGACTGGGCATAAAATGGTTCGGCACAGACAAGAAGGGCCAAAAGGCCTGTTTCTGAGCTGTAATTTTCTATGGTTCTATGTATTAGCATACAGTAAAAAGTATTGTTTCTTCCGCGCTATACAGACAAAACATACCGTTCATAGAGAAGGAAACGAGAGAGTGCAGAATATAGTGTTACAGCCATAGCTAGGGTGTAGAGAAAGATCAACTTAATGCAAGGCAAGTCCATTTAAAGGTCTGATAGCAACAGGGAAGAAACTGCTCGAGTCGGTTGGTACATGACCTTTTGTATCTTTTTCCCCGACGGAAGAAGGCGGAAGAGAGAATGCCCGGGGTGCGTGGGGGTCCTTGATTATGCTGGCTGCTTTGCCGAGGCAGCGGCAAGCGTAGACAGAGTCAATGGATGGGAGACTGAGAAACATGCCTCCAGATACATGAATAAACTAGGTTGCATCAGGCTGCACGATATCGAAGAGACACTTTGAAATGTTGCAACCGGCATTGGTAAAACAGTAATTCTGATTCCGATTCCCGCAGAGGGAGTTCGTAGTGGGAGCTGCATCGGGAAAATGTCACCACAGTTTTCCCTCACACCAGCTTTAGACAGAACGCTACAGGGCTGGCAGAAGTCAGGGAGTAGGTACCTGATCACAATCTAAAGGGAGAAAATGGTCACACAATCCAAGAGGCCAATCGCACATCTAATTTTCTTTCTCTGTGTTAACTGTATTCTTAAATAAACTTATGGAAGAGTCAATTACTAGGGGGCGTAGGTTTAAGATTAACAGACAGGTTTTACAGATGCACCATAGAAAGCATTCTTTCTGGTTGTATCACAGCTTGGTATGGGCTCCTGCTCTGCCCAAGACCGCAAGAAACTACAAAAGGTCATGAATGTACCCCAATCCATCACGCAAACCAGCCTCCCATCCATTGACTCTGTCTACACTTCCCGCTGCCTCGGAAAAGCAGCCAGCACAATTAAGGACCCCCACACACCCCGGACATTCTCTCTTCCACCTTCTTCCTTCGGGAAAAAGATACAAAAGTCTGAAGTCACGTACCAACCGACTCAAGAACAGCTTCTTCCCTGCTGCTGTCAGACTTTTGAATGGACCTACCTGGCACTAAGTTGATCTTTCTCTACACCCTAGCTATGACTGTAACACCACATTCTGCACTCTCTCCTTTCCTTCTCTATGAAAGGCATGCTTTGTCTGTACAGCGTGCAAGAAACAATACTTTTCACTGTATGTTAATACATGTGACAATAATAAATCAAAAATAAATAAAAAATAAAGGAGATATACAAGGCAAGTTTTTTTTTTACACAGATGGGTGCCTGGAACTCGCTGCCAGGGGAGGTAGTGGAAGCGGATATGATAGTGACTTTTAAGGGGCGTCTGGACAAATACATGAATAGGATGGGAATAGAGGGATATGGGCCCCGGAAGGGTAGGGGGTTTTAGTTCAGTCGGGCAGCACGGTCGGTGCAGGCTTGGAGGGCCGAAGGGCCTTTTCCTGTGCTGTAATTTTCTTTGTTCTTTGTTTGTTTGGTAAAAGCTCCCTCGGGGTTTGTTTGAATCATACCTGAAGTGAACCATCTCATGCTTACCCTAGCCAAATACAAAGTGCAAAACGTATGGTCTGGGCTGACTTCATAAAATATCTTGGAGTTCCTGACTTTGGATTATAACACTAATATCAATATGTGCTTGTGCAGCAGCATGTTTGATAATGTTCCGAAGAAGTGTTTTACTGCCTTAAGGCTGTTACATAAATGCAAGTTATTGTTGTTGAAATATCCTATTCACCAACATCCATTAAGTGGATGTAATAAATCCACGGAGGCGAAGGTCCCGTCACCAAAAGTTCCTTTATTTACAAAACATACTACACAACAGTGTGCTCCCTGCTTCAGCAGGCAGAGAGACTGGCACACCTGCTTTAAATAGGGAACATGAAGCTCCCTGATTGAGTCCTAATTGATGGCCCAATCAGGGACATCTTTTTGTGTTCAACCAAATAAACAAAATCAAACTAACTTAAGGACAACTCAAAAGGGGCAGCTCCCTAAAAGGAGGAGAACCGCCCGAAACAAAAAACAAAGTGGAAAAGAAACTTAAAACATCAAATTAAAATGTGATCAAAGGGGTCACCCCCAGTCCTCAGCAGGGTGCCCAGCGGGCACGGAAGGTGTCAACTATGCCTTTAGACACCGCACGCTCCCTTTTCAGGGACACCTGGCCATGAATATAGCCGCGGTAGAGGGGCAGACAGTCAGGTTGGACGACCCCCTCGATCGCCCACTGCCTGGACCTGTAGATGGCTCGCCTTGCCAGGCCCAGGAGCAGATTAACGAGGAGGTCCTCCTCCTTCCCCGTCCCCCTCCGCAGCGGGTGGCCGTAGATCAGAAGTGTGGGACTGAAGTGCAAACAAAACTTCAATAAAAGGTTTTTTTTAGAAAACTGAAAAGATTTGTGCAGCCTATAACACAAAACGTAGACATGGTCCACGGAGTCCACAAGGTTGCAAAAAAGGGCACCCGTGAAAAGCTTTTGGGGAATGTTTATGCCCGGTTTCAAACCAGGGAACTTTCACATGTGAGGCGATTGTGATAACCACCACATTACAGAAACACGGCAGGACTCAATCAGGGAGTTCACACTCTAGCAGGACAACCTCATTTGCCTGACTGAAGTCATCACAGTGGATAAAAGCTAAAGTCACAAAAGGTTTTATCCCTCCCTCCACCCCCACCACCTCGCACCCCCTCCCCGCCCCCCGCCCCCAACAAAGTTAAAGCTCAGCGATAGCGTAGACCGAAACAGCACTCCTTATTTAACCGGTAACTTACATTTTTTGTTCAGGATGTACTTTGCTATCCCTCCCAGACTAAGTTCGTCCAGGATTTCTGTGGGTTGTTGCTCCCGCAGATCAAGGGACCGGGACAGTAGGTTCCTCAGAAAATCCACTGCAGAGAAAAGCTCGGAGAGTAAGACATCACAGAAGCTCACAGCACAAAAGGAGGCCATTCAGCCCATTGAGTCTGCGCCAACCCTCCGATAAGCATCTTACCCTGGCCCTATCCCTCTAACCCCACGTATTTACCCCACTAATCCCCCTAACCTATACATCTTGGGACACTAAGGGGAAATTTAGCGTGGTCAATCCACCTAACCTGCACATCTTTGGAAACTAAGGGTGAATTTAGCATGGCCAATCCACCTAACCTACACATGTTGGGACACTAAGAGGTGAAATAGCATGGCCAATCCACCTAACCTGCACGTCTTTGGACACTAAGGGTCAATTTAACATGGCCAATCCACCTAACCTACACATCTTTGGACTGTGTGAGGAAACTGGAGCACCCGAAGGAAACTCACACAGGCACAGGGGAAAACAGCACACAGACAATGACCCAAGGCTGGAATTGAACCTGGGTTCCTGGCGCTGTGAGGCAGCAGTGCTAACCACTGTGCCTCCATCCCACCCTGATGTCGATTGTCGTAAAAAGCCATCTGGTTCACTTAAGGGAAGGAAATTGGGGGGGGGGGGGGCACAGTGGCTAGCACTACCTTAGGACCTCCCTTGCATTAAGTTGATCTTTCTCTACACCCTAGCTATGACTGTAACACTACATTCTGTACTCTCTCCTTTCCTTCTCTATGAACGGTATGCTTTGTCTGTATAGCGCGCAAGAAACAATACTTTTCACTGTATGTTAATACATGTGACAATAATAAATCGAATCAAATAAATGTTAGCATAGCTCGCACTGGCGCAGAGAACTGTGACACTTACAGACTTGTGCCCTATACCAGATTTTTATAAATATATTGTGCTACGTTCCACCTGTCATCAGGTCAATACATTTTGTAATTAATTAAGATACTAATTAGATTAACAGGCAGCATCTCTGTCCTATTCTAAACATTGTTTAGCAATGGCTCAGCTCACTATTGGGGCAGTTGGTTAGGTTGGGGTCAGAGGCTGCCATCAAATTGACAAAATAGCCACACCATCACCCCCACACCTCTTTGTATTTACTTCATTGCTTATTTATGACAACTCACATGAGTCATGGGCTTTTACCTTGTGACCCCTCGGGTCATTAGATTTAACTTGGTTGGGTAATATGTCTATGACCCCCCCCTCAACGAGGTCACCAACAGCCAAAGGGAGCTGGTGGCGCAGGGGTAATCTCGCTGCACTGGTAACCCAGACACTGAGGCTTATGTTCTGGGGACCTTGGCTTTCGATCCCTGCAGCCCCTAAATTTCATTCATAAATCTGGTGCACTAATGGTAGTAATGGTTACCATGAAGCTATCACTGGTTGCTGTGAAGACCCATCTCTTTGGGGAAGGAACTCTGTCGTCCTTTCCCTAATCTGTGGACATGACTGTAGACCCACAGCAATGTGGTCAACTCTTAGATACCTCTCTGAAACATCATAGGATCCCTACAGTGCAGGAGGCGGCCATTCGGCCCATCGAGTCTGCATCGACAACAATCCCACCCAGGCCCCATTCCCGTAATCCCACATATTTACCCTCGCTAATCCCCCGACGCTTAGCATGGCCAATCCACCTAACCCGCACATCTTTGGACTGTGGGAGGAAACCGGAGCACCCGGAGGAAACCCACGCAGACACGGAGAGGACGTGCAGACTTCACACAGACAATGACCCAAGACTGGAATTGAACCTGACTCCCTGACGCTGTGAGGCAGCAGTGCTAACCACTGTGCCACCGTGCCGCCCATATTTCATGTAATCCCTACAGTGCAGGGGGCAGTTCAGCCCATCGAATCTGCAGCGACCATTACCCAGGCTTACCCCATAACCTATATATATATATATATCTTGACACTAAGGGACAATTTAGCATGGCCAACTCACCTAACCTACACATCTTTGGGCACTAAGGGACAATTTAGCACGGCCAATCCACCTAACCTACACATCTTTGGACACTAAGGGACAATTTAGCACGGCCAATCCACCTAATTTACACATCTTTGGACACTAAGGGACAATTTAGCATGGCCAATCCACCTAACCTACACATCTTTGGACACTAATGGACAATTTAGCATGGCCAATCCACCTAACCCGCACATCGATGGACACCAAGGGACAATTTAGCACGGCCAATCCACCTAACCTGCACATCTTTGGACACTAAGGGACAATTTAGCATGGCCAATCCACCTAACCCGCACATCGATGGACACTAAGGGACAATTTAGCATGGCCAACCCACCTAACCTACACATCTTTGGACACTAAGGGACAATTTAGCTTGGCCAACTCGCCTAACCTACACATCTTTGGACACTAAGGGACAATTTAGCATGGCCAATCCACCTAACCTACACACCTTTGGACACTAAGGGACATTTTTGCATGGCCAATCCACCTAACCCACACATCTTTAGACTGTGGGTGGAAACCGGAGCACCCGGAGAAAACGGAGATATGGGGAGGACGTGCAAACTCCACACAGACAGTCACCCAAGGCTGGAATTGAACCCGGGTCCCTTGGTGCAGTGAGGCAGCTGTGCTAACCACAGTGCCGCCTATATCTGACAGATTGTAATTTGATAATTTATTGCGGACCAGTCCAAATAACGCACGACTGAAGATGATCAACAGGGTTGACAGCTCAGTGGCAACATGTGTGCAAGGACCCAGACAGCAGAGAGATCATCTGGAACCTGTTCTGTTTGAGAAAGGACATTGGGCTGTCTCCAATAAAGCGCCAGAGGGATGGATGTGGAAACCTTCAGACTAGAGGAACAGGCTAAGAGGAGCACGGGAAAACAATCCGAAAATAAAAAAAATAAATCAGTAAAACTGACAGAAACTTTACGTACTTTGAGAAGCGTCAACTGGCTCACCCGCTTCCCCTTGAGAATCCGCACTCTGAAAAGATAAAGAAAGGCAAAGTTACTGGTGCAATTTATCTCGAACATCCGTTCATTTCGATCTTCTATTGCTAACACCTGCCCAACTCCCTTTTCAATGGCTCTGCAATGGCGCTGAGTCTCTGCCACATTAAGGGTGACACGGTGGTAAATGTGTGGGGCGATGAGGATCGGGAAGGAGAGAGGGTCTGGGTAAGATACTCAGTCAGAGGGACGGTGCAGACTCGATGGGCTGAATGGCCTGCAGTTAATTGACTGTGAAGTGCTTTGGAGTGTCACGAGGTTATATAAATAGAAACATAGAAAATCGAAACAGGAGTAGGCCATTTGGCCCTTCAAGCCTGCTCCGCCATTCATTATAAGTTTTAAGTTTATTTATTAGTGTCACAAGTAGGCTGACATTAACACTGCAATGAAGGTACTGTGAAAAGCCCCTAGTCGCCACAGTCCGTCGCCTGTTCGGGTACACTGAGGGAGAATTTAGCACGGCCAATGCCCCCTAACCAGCACGTCTTTCAGGCTGTGGGAGGAAACCAGAGGAAACTCACGCAGACACGGGAGAACGTGCAGACTCTGCACAGACAGTGACCCGAGCCGGGAATTGAACCCAGGTCCCTGGCACTGTGAGACGACAGTGCTCAAATTCAATATCCTGATCCCCCCTTCCCCCCCGCATATCCCTTGATCCTTTAGCTCCAAGAGCGATATCTAATTTCTTCTTGAAATCACACAACGTTTTGGCCTCAACTACTTTCTGTGGGAGTGAATTCCACACATTCACCACTCTCTGGGTGAAGAAATTTCTCCTCACCTCAGTCCTAAAAGATTTACTCCTTATCCTCAAACTATGACCCCTAGTATGCAACTTTTTAGTTTCAAACACTGGTGGTGAATGTTCATAGAATCCTACAGTGCAGAAGGAGGCCATTCGGCTCATCGAGTCTGCACCAACAATCCCACCCAGACCCTATCCCCATAACCCCATGTATTTACCCAAGTTAGTCCTCCTGACACTATCATGGCCAATCCACCTAACCCGCACCTCATTGGAGTGTGAGAGGAAACCGGAACACCCGGAGGAAACCCACACAGATACTGGAAGAACGTGTAAACTCTACACAGACAGTGACCCAAGACCAGAATCCAACCCAGGTCCCTGGCACTGTGAGGTAGCAGTGCTAACCACTGTGTCACACGTATATAATCAGTACTGATTCAAATCTGTAGATAACCTATTTTTTTAAAAGTTTTTTTTAAAGTTCATTTACTAGTCACAAGTAAGGCTTACATTCACACTGCAATGAAGTTACTGTGAAAATCCCCACACTCTGGCGCCAGTTCAGGTACACTGAGGGAGAGTTTAGCACGGCCAATGCACCCTAACCAGCACATCTTTAGGATTGTGGGAGAAAACCAGAGCACCCGGAGGAAACCCACGCAGATACGGGGAGAATGTGCAAACTCCACACAGACAGTGACCCGAGCCGGGAATCGAACCCGGGTCACTGGCGCTGTGAGGCCACAGTGTTAACCACTGTGCCATCGTGCCACCCTGTGTGGGAGGGGAAGATTGATGGATTAATATTGGCCATGACATGGGAAACATTTCCCTGCCCATCATTCAATAGTGACACAATCACCCGAGAAGATCGCTTTTACACAAGAGCGTAAGAAATAGGAGCTGGAGCAGGCCATCTGGCTCCTCTAGTCAATAATGGCTGAATGTTCACATCAGCTCCACTTTCTCTCACTATCCTCACGTCCAAAGGAATTGTCTCATCCAAGGTGGGAAGTACCTCCGACAGTGTAGCACTCCCTCCATATCTCACTTAGTTATAGAGTGTTGTAGTAAGCATCTACAGCATGCACTAAGGAAACTTGGTATGGCTCTCTCCAACTTTTACAGATGCACCATAGAAAGCATTCTTTCTGGATGTATCACAGCTTGGTATGGCTCCTGCTCTGCCCAAGACCGCAAGAAACTACAAAGGGTCATGAACGAAACCCAGTCCATCACCAGCCTCCCACCCATTGACTCCGTCTACACTTCCCGCTGCCTTGGCAAAGCAGCCAGTATAATTAAGGACCCCACACATTCTCTCTTCCACCTTCTTCCATCGGGAAAATGATACAAAAGTCTGAGGTCACGTACCAACCGACTCAAGAACAACTTCTTCCCTGCTGCCGTCAGGCTTTTGAACGAACCTACCTCGCATTAAGTTGATCTTTCTCTACACCTTAGCTATGACTGTAACGCGACATTCTGCACTCTTTCCTTTCCTTCTCTATGAACGGTATGCTTTGTCTGTATAGCGCGCAAGAAACAATATTTTTCACTGGGACGCCAATACATGTGACAATAATAAATCAAATTAGATGGAGTGTTGTAGTAAGCATCTCCCTATTTGAATGCATAGACTTGATGTCTTTCCTTCCACTACAGCGTCCTTGCCCGTCGCCCGGATACACTTTGGCTGGCCCTGTTGCTGCCCAGCGGCAGAGGTCCCCAGTGTAGGTCCCTCTATGGAGGGATCTTCCCCCACTATCTTGGGGACCTGGGGTCAAGACTGGTGCATGCAGCAGTTCCGTACACCCATAGATTGCGTGGAAGGAAAGAGGCAAGCTCTGTCTACACTTCCCGCTGCCTTGGCAAAGCAGCCAGCATAATCAAGGACCCTGCGCACCCCGGACATTCTCTCTTCCACCTTCTTCCATCGGGAAAAAGATACAAAAGATACAAAAAGGTTCACGGACTCTTGCAGAGTCCGTGAACCGTGTCTACATTGAAGGCTTCACCCCCTTTTTAGTCACCTTAAAAACCTCTTGCTGATGTTTTGTTTGCACTTCAGTCCCACGCTCCTGATCTACGGACACCCAGTGCGGAGAGGGAGGACGGGGAAGGCGGAGGACCTCCTCGTGAACCTGCTCCTGGGCCTGGCAAAACTTGCCATCAACAGGCCCAGACAACAAGTGACCAAGGGGATCATCCAACCCGACTATCTGCCCCTCTACCGCGGGTACATTCGCGGCCGGGTGTCCCCAGAGAGAGAGAGCATGCGGTGTCTGAGGGCACTGTTGAGGCCTTCCGTGCCCGCTGGGCACCGCAGGGGCAGGGGTGCATTATCGATCCCTTCAATCACTTTTAGTTTGATGTTTTAAGTCTCCTTTCTTCTTTGTCTTTTGTTTCAGACGCTTCCCTTTTTTGGGGGGGGGCTGCCCCTTTGAATTTGTCCCTCAGTTAATTTGATTCAGTCTAATTGTTAATAAGAACATAAGAAATAGGAGCAGGAGTAGGCCATCCAGCCCCTCGAGCCTGCCCTGCCATTCAATAAGATCATGGCTGATCTGAAGTGGATCAGTTCCACTTACCCGCCTGATCCCTATAACCCCTAATTCCCTTACCGATCAGGAATCCATCTATCCGTGATTTAAACATATTCAACGAGGTAGCCTCCACCACTTCAGTGGGCAGAGAATTCCAGAGATTCACCACCCTCTGAGAGAAGAAGTTCCTCCTCAACTCTGTCCTAAACTGACCCCCCTTTATTTTGAGGCTGTGCCCTCTAGTTCTAGCTTCCTTTCTAAGTGGAAAGAATCTCTCCATCTCTACCCTATCCAGCCCCTTCATTATCTTATAGGTCTCTATAAGATCCCCCCTCAGCCTTCTAAACTCCAACGAGTACAAACCCAATCTGCTCAGTCTCTCCTCATAATCAACACCCCTCATCTCTGGAATTGTTTAGTCAAAAAGATTGATGTCTTTGGCAGGTATATGAGCATGCGCGAGTGACGCCATCGGTAGCGGGGGCTTTCCGGGGGGTTTAGCCTTACCAGGAGGAACCTGTGGAACGAGCTGCCTTCAAGATCTGAGTCCATGCTGCAGTGCATTGGGGTACTTTAGTCAGTAAGAAGATTAACTATCACAATGTATTTGACTACCTTTTTGTGACCAGGTTACCACAGAGCTGACGAGCTAACCCCAGGTTACGTGCTCAAGTCTCTGTTGTGGGGCTTTGAGCCCATGACTCAGGAACCCCAGAGTTTTCTCCACCAAGTGGAAGCTTTTCTAATCATTGTGTGTGGAAAAAGATATTGCTTCTACTTTCCACCTGCGGGGTGCAAGTCACAGGTTTATGCTTCCCTGTTAGTGATTCACTCACCACATCCTGAGAATAAGGCACCTCAGCCTTAGGGAGACGATGAGCGAGTGGTATTATCGCTAGACTATTAGTCCAGAAACTCAGCTAATGTTCTGGGGACCCGGGTTCAAATCCCGCCACGGCAGATGGCGAAATTTGAATTCAGTTAAAAAATAGCTGGAATTAAGAATCTACTGATGACCATGAAACCATTGTCGGAAAAACCCATCTGGTTCACTAATGTCCCTTTATGGAAGGAAATCTGCCGGCCTTACCCGGTCTGGCCTACATGTGACTCCAGAGTCACAGCAATGTGGTTGACTCTCAACTGCCCTCCAAGGACAACTGGAGATGAGCAACGAATGCTGGCCCAGCCAGTGACGCCCATGTCCCACGAATAAGTTAAACAAAAAACCTCTGTGCATAACTAGAATCACAGAATCCCTACAGTGCAGAAGGAGACCATTTGGCCCATTCAGTCCACACCGACAACAATCCCGCCCTATCCCTGCAACCCCATGTATTTACCCTGCTAATCCCCCTGACACGGTCAATCCACTTAACCCGTACATCTTTGGAGTGTGGGAGGAAACTGGAGCACCCGGAGGACACCCACGCAGACACGGGGAGAACGTGCAAACTCCACATGGACAGTGACCCAAGGCCGGGAATTGAACCCTGGTCCCTGATGCTGTGAGGCAACAGCAGTACACCACAGGAACATGTCCTACAGTGTCAACATCCCCCTTTCGACACTCATCGTCCACCACATCCTTCTCCTTTGTGAATACTGATGCAGAGTACTCGTTAAGGACCTCACCCGCCTCATCTGGCTCCACACACAAATTCCCTCCACCGACCTTGAGTGAACACATCCTTTCCTTATCTACCCTCTTCCTCTTTATATATGCATAAAAAGCCTTGGGATTCTCCTTAATCCTGTCTGCCAAGGACATTTCATGGCCCCTTTTTGCCCTCCTAAGTTCCTGTTTAAGTTCTTTCCTGCTATCTTTGTATTTCTCAAGAACCTTTTCCGTTTTCAATTTCCTGAAATTTATGTACACCTCCTTCTTCTTTTTCACTGAGCTCACAATCTCTCTCGTCATCCAGGGTTCCCGGATCTGGCCATCTTTATCCTTCATTTTTACAGGGACATACTTGTCCTGAATTGTTAACAACTGACGTTTAAAAGATACGCACATATCGGGTGCGGATTTACCCTCAAACAGGCGCCCCAGATGAGGCGGGTGAGGTCCTTGACGAGTACTTTGCATCAGTATTCACAAAGGAGAAGGATGTGGTGGACGATGAGTGTCGAAAGGAGGATGTTGATACTCTAGAACATGTTTCCCCCGTGGTGTACTGTTGTTGCCTCACAGCGTCAGGGACCCAGGTTCAATTCCCTAGCTCCTGCCTAATACTGTTGTGGTTAGCCTTCCCCCCAGTTTAGTACCTTCACCCTGGGACCGCTCTATCCTTTTCTACAAGTATCTTGAAACTTACAGAATTATGATCACTGTTCCCAAAATGGCCCCCCCACTGAGACACCAATCACCTGTCCGGGCTTGTTTCCCAGAACCAGGTCTAAGATAGCCCCTTCCCGAGTTGGACTATCTACATAATGCCTCAAGAAGCACTCTTGGATACAATGAACAAACTCTGCCCCGTCCAAGCCCCTGGCACTAAAGGAATCCCAGTCTGTGTTGGGGGAAGTTAAAATCACCCATCACAACAACCCTGTTGTTTTAACATCTTCTCATAATCTACTGACATATCAGTTCCTCCACTTCGCGCTGGCTGTTGGGAGGTCTGTAGTACAACCCCAACAGTGTGACTGCACCGCTCTTGTTCCTGAGTTCTACCCATGTGGCCTCACTGCATGATCCCACCAAGGTGTCCTCCCTCTGTTTAACTGTGACATTCTCCCCAATCAGTAAAGCAACACCCCCACCTATTTTGTCACCCTCTCTATCTCGCCTGAAGCATCTAAATCCTGGGATGCTGAGCTGCCAGTCCAGCCCTTCTTTCATCAAGAGTCTCCTTAGCAGTGCTGACCACGATGCCAACATCCAAAAAGAAACAATGATGAATGCACAGCAATAACATCTGTCTTCTATTTTGCTGAATGGAAGATTTGATATCCATAACGTCACTCAGCTACAGTCCTGCAATCAGTTGCTTCGCACCTCAGTCCTGCCTCTATTATCTCTCTACCTAATCATTCCAGTAACCAGATAATCCAGGTCCACCCCATGCCGACACTGTAGTTAAGAAAGCCCACCAACGCCTCTACTTTAGAAACATAGAAACCCTACAGTGCAGAAGGAGGCCATTCGGCCCATCGAGTCTGCACTGACCACAATCCCACCCAGGCCCTATCCCCGTTGCCCCACTTATTTACCCTGCTAATCCCCAAGACACTAAAGGTCAATTTTAGCATGGCCAATCAACCTAACCCCGCACATCTTTGGACTGTGGGAGGAAACCGGAGCACCCGGAGGAAACCCACGTAGACACAAGAAGGTGCAAACTCCACACAGACAGTGACCCAAGGCCAGGATTGAACCTGGGTCCCTGGTGCTGCGAGGCGGCAGTGGGAACCACTGTGCCACCGTGCTGCCCACACTTGCTCAAAAGTCTAAGGAAATTTGGCATGTCCGCTACGACTCTCACCAACTTTTACCGATGCACCATAGAAAGCATTCTTTCTGGTTGTATCACAGCTTGGTATGGGCTCCTGCTCTGCCCAAGACCGCAAGAAACTACAAAGGGTTGTGCACGAAGCCCAGTCCATCACACAAACCAGCCTCCCATCCATTGACTCTGTCTACACTTCCCACTGCCTCGGAAAAGCAGCCAGCATAATTAAGGACCCCACGCATCCCGGACATTCTCTCTTCCACCTTCTTCCGTCAGGAAAAAGATACAAAAGTCTGAGGTCACGTACCAACCGACTCAAGAACAGCTTCTTCCCTGCTGCTGTCAGACTTTTGAATGGACCTACTTCGCATTAAGTTGATCTTTCTCTACACCCTAGCTATGACTGTAACACTACATTCTGCACTCTCTCGTTTCCTTCTCTATGAACGGTATGCTTTGTCTGTATAGCACGCAAGAAACAATACTTTTCACTGTATACTAATACTTGTGACAATCATAAATCAAATCAAATCAGAACTTGTTTCACTCAGTGATATTAAAGAAGGGGAAGTGATGCAGTGGTATTGTCACAGGACTAGAAATCCAGACACCCAGAGTTAATGTTCTGGGGAGCTGGGTTCGAATCCTGCCACGGCAGATAATGGAATTTGAATTCAAAGAAAAGGCAGGCTGGAATCAAAAGTAGAATTGTCGTTAAAAACGCATCTGTTTCACTAATGCCCTTTCGGAAAGAAATCTGTTGTCTTTACACAGATCCTATGAAAGAATAATTTGTGGGCGGCACAGTGGTTAGCACAACTGCCTCACAGCGCCAGGGACCTGCGTTCGATTCCAGCCTTGGGCAACTGTCTGTGAACTTTCTCCCCGTGTCCGCGTGGGTTTCCTCCGGGTGCTCTGGCTTCCTCCCACAGTCCAAAGATGTGCTGGTTAGGTAAATTGGTCATGGTAAATTGCCTCTTAGTGTCAGGGGGACTAGCAGGGTAAATACGTGGGGTTATGGGAATAGGGCCTGGGCGGGATTGTGGTCGGTGCAGACTCGATGGGCCAAATAGCCTCTTTCTGCACTGTAGGGATTCTATGATTCCAAATGTTGAGGCAGGAAGGCTATAAAGTGCCTCATCGAAAGACCAAGTGTTGTTCTTTGAGCGTTTAGTCATTACAATAATTATAGAGTCATCACTACTAAATGCACGGGGTTACGGGAATAGGGCCTGGGTAAGATGCTCTGTCAGAGAGTCGGTGCAGATTCGATGGGCCTTAGAGGTTATAGAGTCATAGAGGTTTACAGCATGGAAACAGGCCCTGTGGCCCAACTTGTCCATGCCGCCCTTTTTTTTTAAACCCCTAAGCTAGTCCCAACTGCCCGCATTTGGCCCATATCTCTCTATAATAAGAGGGATATGGGCCAAAGGGCCTCCTTCTGCACTGTAGGAATTCTACGATTCTAAAAATAATTCTGATTCATTCCTGGCTGATTTCCAACATTCTACTCTCTGTAAGCTTCAGATCATCCAAAACCAAGACACAACAAATGCTCATCGCTGTGCTCGCTCACCTTCAGCGTCTCCCAGTCTGGCCTAACCTTGATTGTAAAATTCTCACCCTTGTTTCAGCTGCCTATCTCTGTAATCTCCTCCGGCCCCGCAGCCCTCCCAGATCACTGCGTTCTTCTAATCCAGGTCCCTTTGGCATTCTTGATTGTGTTCATTCCACCATTAACAGCTGTTCCTTCAGATGCCTGGTCACCCAAGCTCTGTAAATCCCTTCCTAAACTTCACCGCATCACTTTTCTCCTTCAAGATAAAAGCAAATTTCTGCGGATGCTGGAGTCTGAAACCAAAAGAGCAAATGCTGGAAAATCTCAGCGGGTCTGGGCAGCATCTGCAAGGAGAGAAAAGAGCTGACGTTTCGAGTCCAGATGACCCTTTGTCAAAGCTTTGACACCTGGACTCGAAACGACAGCTCTTGTTTCTCCTTACAGATGCTGCCAGACCTGCTGAGATTTTCCAGCATTTTCCCTTTTGGTTTCTCCTTCAAGACAATCCTTCAAATCTACAAATTTTTGACCAGCTTTTCAGTAATGTGCCCTAATAGCGCCTTAGGTGTCAAATTTTGCAATGCTCCTGTGAAGAACCTCGGGAGGGCGGCACAGTGGTTAACACGACTGCCTCTCAGCGCTGGGAATCCGGGTTCGATTCCCAGCCTGGGTCACTGACCGTGCAGAGTCTGCATGTTCTCCCCGTGTCTGCGTGGGTTTCCTCCGGGTGTTCCGGTTTCCTCCCACAGTCCGAAAGACGTGCTGGTTAGGGTGCATTGACTGTGCTAAATTCCCCCTCAGTGTACCCGAACAGGCGCCGGAGTGTGGCGACTAGAGGATTTTCACAGTAACTTCATTGCCTACTTGTGACACTAATAAAATAAACTTTAAATTATATAAATATTATACATAATTAGATAAATATAAACTGTTGAGGTAACAGGAATAGTTTGCAGATTAACCACCGCCCCTTGACATTCAATGGTGTTCCCATCACTAATCCCCCACTGTCAACATCCTTGGGGTTACCATTGACCAGAAACTCAACTGGACTCACCACATAAACACAGTGGCCCCAAGAGCAGGTCAGAGGCTCGGAATATTGCGGCGAGTAACTCACCTCCTGACTCCCTAAACCCTGTCCACCATCTACAAGGCACAAGTCAGGAGTGTGATGGAATACTCCCCACTTGCCTGGATGGGTGCAGCTCCAACAACACTCAAGAAGCTCGACACCATCCAGGACAAAGCAGCCCCGCTCGATTGGCACCCCATCCACAAACATCCACTCCCTCCACCACCGACGCTCAGTAGCAGCAGTGTGTACCATCTACAAGATGCACTGCAGCAACTCACCAAAGATCCTTAGGCAGCACCTTCCAAACCCACGACCACTTCCATCTAGAAGGACAAGGGCAGCAGATACATGGGGAACACCACCACCTGCAAGTTCCCCTCCAAGCCACTCACCTTCCTGACTTAGAAATATATCGGCCGTTCCTTCACAGTCACTGGGTCAAAATCCTGGAATTCCCTCCCTAACGGCATTGTGGGTCAACCCACAGCACAGGGACTGCAGCGATTCAAGATGGCGGCTCACCACCACCTTCTCAAGGGGCAACTAGGGATGGGCAATAAATGCTGGGCCCAGCCAGCGACGCCCATGTCCCATGAATAAAAAAAAAGCAGGGACCTATTACAGGATTTTAGTGACCAAAAGATGCATTTTCACAATAAATTAATATATGATTTAGGTACCTCGCTTCCAGAGTTAGTGCCGGTCTTCGGTTCTGAAGCTGAAGAAAAGAAACAAGTTTAAGAGAATTATCCTTGATCGCTGGCAGATTATGTGGGGCTTAAAGAGCTACCTAAACAGCTTCAGAAAAAAGGATCTGGCAGGCTTGCATTCTCCACTCATTTGCACATCTTTTGCATGATCACATCAACTGTAAAATGCTCTGTAGCGGAGCCGGTGCTGACTTGATGGGCCAAATGGCCTCCTACCCGCATTGTAGGAATTCTATGATAACATAACTGGCACAAAACATCTCATGTGGAGACTGAAACATACCTCTTCCTTTGAATAGACTAGAATCCCTGCAGTGGGATGGCACGGTGGCACAGTGGTTAGCACTGCTGCCTCACAGCGTCTGGGAACCAGGTTCGATTCCGGTCTCGGGTAACTGTCTGAGTGGAATTTGCACATTCTCCCCCGTGTCTGCGTGCGTTTCCTCCCTCAGTCCAAAGATGTGCGGGTTAGGTGGATTGGCCATGCTAAACTGCCCCTCAGTGTCAGGGGGATTAGTGGGGTAAATAGATGGGGTGATGGGGATAGGGCCTGGATGGGATTGTTGTCGGTGCAGGCTCGATGGGCTGAATGGCCTCTTTCTGCACTGTAGGGATTCTATGATTCAGTGCAGAAGGAGGCCATTCGGCCCATCAAGCCTGCAACAATCCCACACAGGATCTATCCCCGTAGCAAAGTGTATTTACCCTGCTAGTCCCCCCCGACGTTATGGGCAGAATTTTCCCGTCCCACCCGTCACGGGAATCGTAGCGGGCAGGACAGCATCCTGCAGAGGTCCATTGGCCTTGGGCGGGATTTGCTGGTGTTGGGATGAGTGAGGCTGGAAAATCCCACCCCAAGGGGCAATTGCTCCGGTTTCCTCCCACAGTCCAAACATGTGCGGGTTAGGTTGATTGGCCATGCTAAATGGCCACTTAGAGTCAGGGGAATTAGCAGGGTAAATATGTGGGGTAACAGGGAAAAGGGCTGGGTGGGATTGTGGTTGGTGCAGACTCAATGGGCCAAATGGCCACCTTCTGCGCTGTAGGGATTCTATAGAATGTCAACAGTCTGAAAGGCGTGCTGGTTGGGTGCATTGGTCATGCTAAATTCTCCCTCAGTGTATCCAAACAGGTGCCGGAGTGTGGCGACTAGGAGATTTTCACAGTAACTTCATTGCAGTGTTAATGTAAGCCGACTTGTGGCACTAATAAATAAACTTTAAAACAGGTACAGATAGGGTGAAGCGAAAGATCAGCTTAAAGTGTGATAGTAAGGTGCTGGTGAGGCCACACCTGGAGTACTGTGTACAGTTTTGGACTCCTTACTTGAGAAAGGATGTACTGGCATTGGAGGGGGTGCAGAGGAGATTCACTAGGTTGATTCTAGAGTTGTGAGGTTTGGTTTATGAGGACAGACTGAGTAGACTGGGACTATACTCATTGGAATTCAGAAGAATGAGGGGAGATCTTACAGAAACATATAAAATTATGAAGGGAATAGATAAGGTAGAAGCAGGGAGATTGTTTCCACTGGCAGGAAAAACTAGCTAGGGGGCATGGCCTCTGAACAAGGGGGAGCACATTTAGGACTGAGTTGAGGAGGAACTTCTTCACACAAAGGGTTGTGAATCTGTGGAATTCCCTGCCCAGTTGAGGCTACCTCATTGAATGTATTTAAGGCAAGGATAGATAGATTTTTGAACAGTAAAGGAATTAAGGGTTGTGGGTAAGTGGAGCTGAGTCCACGAAAAGACCAGCCATGATCTTATTGAATGGCGGAGCAGGCTTGAGGGGCCAGATGGCCCACTCCTGCTCCTAGTTCTTATGTTCGGGCCATTCAAAAATCTGATGAAAAAGTGATTTAAAAAGACCACTAATAAAGTAAAATTTAAAACTTTAGGCCATTGCTTCCCCTGAAATCAGAATAAGAAGAAAATAATGCTGGGCAGTTCTCAGCTGGGTCAGACATTGAGAGGAGAGAGAGAATGAGAATGTTTTCCAGCCATCCTGAGTTCCAGATGTATTTTTTATCAGATGATTTAATTAGCCCCTTTAAAATGTCCCTTTAATTAGTTTGAGCCCGCCCACCCATTATTCTGATTGGCTCATTTAACCCCAAGGGTAGGGGGATCAATGCGGATCATTGGTCCATTCCGCCGTCAATCATATTACTTCGCCCCGCCCCCCTCCCTCCAGCCCTCACCCGGCGCCATTTTCTCCGCTCGCTCCGCGACGCACCCCGTCGTCGGCCGAGTTTCGAATTATTTACGGAGGAAAGAGAGCCAGTCAACGGCCTTGTGGCAAAATTTTAGTTCCCCCTCTTCACCTTGTCGCTTCGACATCGGGCCGATCCTGTCGCGAACACACCCCGATGTCCGCCGCTTTCACTGGTCCGGCTCCTGCCCCAGCGACGGGTCCGCCCGCGAAATGCTTCCGGTCAGGCAGCCGGCGGCGCTGAAGAAAGGTTCCGCCCTTAAGGATTGGTGTTGTAGAGCTGAATGTTATGCTGGGAGTTTGCAGTGGTGGCTATTTCTAACCGGTCAATGAGCAGCAGCACAAGGACAAAAAGCGCAAAGAACACGATAGCTGCGGGAGAGAAAACAATCATAATGTTACTGGGGGAGGTGGCACATGCAGTGAATGTTTTACAATTGGGAAAAATCATTACAACTCCTTAACCTGGTGAAGTGATATCATAATTACAGAGCTGTGACTCAGTGGCCCACCTCTGGGGGAGGTAGGGGGTGAGCCTCAGTTCCAAAGCTGTCAATAATCAAAGAAAATATATAGAAACAATCAGCTGGAGAATGGCCTGTTTCTAAATCTCAACTGTGTTGCCAAGAGGGGATCACAAAAGAGATTCACAGACACTTAAGAACATAAGAACTAGGAGCAGGAGTAGGCCATCTAGCCCCTCGAGCCTGCCCCGCCATTCAATAAGATCATGGCTGATCTGAAGTGGATCAGTTCCACTTACCCACCTGATCCCTATAACCCCTAATTCCCTTCCCTTCCTTGCAAGGGAATTAACCAACATGAACATTTGTATGTGAACAATGCATTGCAATGATATTGGGATAACACTTTGGGATTTGGGATAACACCAGGAAGAACCTGGTGTTGTTAAACTTCTTACTGTGTTTACCCCAGTCCAACGCCGGCATCTCCACATCATAACACTTTGACAGGGCAGGTTTTGGCAGATGGTTCCTTGCTGTCAGGGTAGCACAGTGGTTAGCACTGCGGCATGGCGGCACAGTGGTTGGCACTGCTGCCTCACAGCGCCAGGGATCCGGGTTCCATTCCCGGCTTGGGTCACTGTCTGTGTGGAGTTAGCACGTTCTCCCCGTGTCTGTGTGGGTTTCCTCCGGGTGCTCCGGTTTCCTCCCACAGTCTGAAAGACGTGCTGGTTAGGGTGCATTGACTCGAACAGGCGCCGGAGTGTGGTGACTAGGGGAATTTCACAGTAACTCCATTGCAGTGTCAAGCTAAGCCTTACTTGTGACTAATAAGTAAACTTTAACTTTTGCTGCCTCACAGCGCCAGGGACCCGGGTTCCATTCCCAGCTTGGGTCACTGTCTGTGTGGAGTTAGCACGTTCTCCCCGTGTCTGCGTGGGTTTCCTCCGGGTGCTCCGGTTTCCTTCCACAGTCTGAAAGACGTGCTGGTTAGGTGCATTGGCCGTGCTCAATTGCCCCTTAGTGTCCCAGGATGTATAGATTAGAGGGATCCGTGGGGTAAATATGTGGGGTTACAGGGTTAGGGCCTGGGTGGGATTGTTGTCGGTGCAGACTCGATGGGCTGAATGGCCTCCTTCTGCACTGTAGGGATTCAATGATTCTAACACTGCAATGAAGTTACTGTGAAAATCCTCTAGTCGCCACACTCCTGTTCGGGTACACTGAGGGAAAATTTAGCACGGCCAATGCACTTAACCTGCACTAAGATAAAAGCAAAATACTGCGGATGCTGGAATCTGAAGCAAAAGCAGAAAATGCTGAAAATCTCAGCAGGTCTGACAGGGTCTGTGGAGAAACTGGTTCTGACGAAGGGTCATCCAGACATGAAGCACAGAAACTAGGTGCAGGAGGAGTCCATTGACCCTTCGAGCCTGCTGCACCATTCAGTTTGATCATGGCTAATCATTGAATTCAATATCCTGATTCCCCCTCCCCATATCCCTTGATCCCTTTATCCCCAAGAGCTGTATCTGATTTCTTCTTGAAATCACACAACATTTTGGCCTCAACTACTTTCTGTGGTAGTGAATTCCACACATTCACCACCCTCTGGGTGAAGACATTTCTCCTCGGTTTACGCCCTTATCCTCAAACTGTGACCCCCTAGGTCTGGACTCCCCCCACCATCGGGAAGAAACTGGGCTGTCGCCCCCTTCCGCTTTCTCTCCTGCCTCCACAGGACTGTCAGTGGGTCCAGTACTGTCAATGTCCTTCCCTGTTGATCCTCAACTTTACAACTAGCACATTGTACATGGATGCTACTCCTCAGCATAATAGTCACTTCCCAATAAATGCAAGAGGATCAATCACACGTGGTCTTGGTCTTGAGTTGCATCACAGAAGTTCGTGGTAACCATAAAGTTTGTGCCGAACACAAATGTGAACCAATTTCTAGACTGTTATTTAGCTGTGTGTTGAAAGACACTCTCATTGAGGGTTTAGATCAGTGATAGGGAAGCTCGGCTGGTGAGTGGGCCGCATAAGTGGCTCTCCCTCATCTCAGTGGACCACAAGATTGAAATCGGGCTTGTTCACTAACCATGACCCCAGGAATACGGTTAAATACATTTAATACAGCCTGAATATTTCATAATGAGATATAGAAAGGCATAGGAGACGGGGAGAATGTGCGGACTCCACACAGACAGTGACCCAAGCCGGGAATCGAACCCGGGTCCCTGGCGCTGTGAGGCAGCAGTGCGAACCGCCGTGCCACCCCTGCTGTCTCACAGCGCCAGGTACCCGGGTTCAATTCCGGCCTCGGGTGACTGTCTCTTGTGTGGAGTCTGCACGCTCTCCCCGTGTCTGCGTGGGTTTTCTCCGGGTGCCCCAGTTTCCTCCCACAGTCCAAAGATGTGCAGGTTAGGTGGATTGGCCGTGCTAAATTGTCCCTCAGTGTCCCAAGATGTGTCGGCTAAGTTCATTGGCCATGATAAATTGCCCCTTAGTGTCAGGGTGAATTAGCGGGGCAAATACGTGGGGTAACGGGAATAGGGCCTGGGTGGGATTGTTGTCAGTGCAGACTCGATGGGCCGAATGGCCTCCTGTACTGTAGGGATTCCATGACTACAATTCTATGAAAACAATTATCGACACATATTGATATTATCAGATTTGGAAAGGAAGACTTACATTTATATAGCACCTGTTATGACCACAGGATCTCTCAAAGATCACCCCTCAGCCTTCTAAACTCCAACGAGTACAGACCCAATCTGTTCAATCTCTCCTCATAAACTACACCCCTCATCTCCGGTATCAACCTGGTGAACCTTCTCTGCACTCCCTCCAAGGCCAATATATCCTTCCGCAAATAGACCTTCCTAGACCTTCAATGCCATCTTTCCGCACTATCCGCAGATGGGTGGCACGGTAGCACAGTGGTTAGCACTGCTGCTTCACAGCTTCAGGGTCCCGGGTTCGATTCCCGGCCCCGGTCACTGTCTGTGAGGAGTTTGCACATTCTCCTCGTGTCTGCGTGGGTTTCCTCCGGGTGCTCCGGTTTCCTCCCACAGTCCAAAGATGTGCGGGTTAGGTTGATTGGCCAGGTTAAAAATTGCCCCTTAGAATCCTAAAATGTGTAGGTTAGAGGGATTAGTAGGTAAATATGTGGGGGTAGGGCCTGGGTGGGATTGTGGTCGGTGCAGACTCGATGGGCCGAATAGCCTGCTTCTGCACTGTAGAGAATGCATAAATGTTGGCCGGGACGCCCGAGAGATTCATAGAAATCATAGAAACCCTACAGTGCAGAAGGAGGCCATTCGGCCCATCGAGTGCACCGACCACAATCCCACCCAGGCCCTATCCCCACATATTTTACCCGCTAATCCCTCTAACCTACACATCCCAGGACTCTAAGGGGCAATTTTTTAACCTGGCCAATCAACCTAACCCGCACATCTTTGGACTGTGGGAGGAAACCGGAGCACCCGGAGGAAACCCACGCAGACACGAGGAGAATGTGCAAACTCCACACAGACAGTGACCCGAGCCGGGAATCGAACCCGGGACCCTGGAGCTGTGAAGCAGCAGTGCTAACCACTGTGCCACCGTGCCGTCTTCAAAATAGCGGTCACGGGTTTTTTTTAACATTCACCTTGGCAAACAGCTGGGGTCTCGCTTTAACATCTCGTCAGAAAGAGACCGAGACAGTGCAGCACTCCCTCAGGTAGTGGGTTAAAATTATCATCGTCATGGGGCCCTGGTCATTCTGGGCTGCACGAAAGATAGTACTTACATTTATGTAGCACCAGTCCCATCGCACAAACCAGCCTCCCATCCATTGGCTCTGTCTACGCTTCCTGCTGCCTCGGCAGAGCAGCCAGCATAATTAAGGACCCCACGCACCCCGGACATTCTCTCTTCTTCCGTCGGGAAAAAGACACAGAAGTCTGAGGTCACGTACCAACCGACTCAGAACAACTTCTTCCCTGCTGCCGTCAGACTTTTGAATGGACCTACCTCGCATTAAGTTGATCTTTCTCTACACCCTAGCTATGACTGTAACACTACATTCTGCACCATCTCCTTTCCTTTTCCCCTATGTACTCTATGAACGGTATGCTTTGTCTGTATAGCACGCCAAAGACAATGTTTTTCACTGTATCCCAATACATGTGACAATAATAAATCAAATTTAAAAACGAGGTAATATTGAGGTGTAGCTGTACCGTGGTAGGTTACAGTTCATTGAGGGAGTCTGAGTAGCTTTTACAAACATGGTATAGCCTTGGGCTTGACAGTAATCATAGAATTATAGAATCCTACAGTGCAGAAGGAGGCCATTCGGCCCATCGAGTCTGCACTGACTCTCCAACAGAGCAAGGTGAATGTTAAAAAGAAACCCGTGACCGCTATTTTGAAGATGAATCTCTCGGGCGTCCCGGCCAACATTTATGCATTCTCTACAGTGCAGAAGCAGGCCCTATCCTCGTAACCCCACTTATTTACCCTGCCTATCCACCTAACCGCCACAACTTGGGACACTAAGGGGCAATTTAGCACGGCCAATCCACCTAACCCGCACATCTTTGGACTGTGGGAGGAAACCGGAGCACCCGGAGGAAACCCACGCAGACACGAGGAGAATGTGCAGACTTCACACAGACAGTGACCCAAGCCGGGAATCGAACCCGGGTTCCTGGCGCTGTGAGAAAGCAGTGCTAACCACTGTGCCACCCACACTTTGCCACTGTGCCACCCACACTTTGCCACCGTGCTGCCCACACTTTGCCACCGTGCTGCCCACACGTGATGGTAGAGGCTCCAACATTCTCCCCATCAAATGGCTGACCAAGTTTGGTTTGATTTATTATTGTCACGTACTGGGGATACAGTGAAAATTATTGTTTCTTGCACGCTATACAAAGCATACCGTTCATAGAGTACATGGGGGGGAAAGGAGAGGTGCAGAATGTAGTGTTACAGTTACAGATAGGTTGAAGAGAAAGATTAGCTTAATATAAGGTAGGTTTATTCAAAGGTTTGACGGCAGCAGGGAAGAAACTGTTCTTGAGTCAGTCGGTACATGATATCAGACTTTTGTATCTTTTTCCTGATGGAAGAAGGTGGAAGAGAGAATGTCCGGGGTGTTTGGGAGTCCTTGATTATGCTGGCTGCTTTTCCGAGGCAGTGGGAAGTGTAGACAGAGTCAATGGATGGGAGGCTGGTTTGTGTGATGGACGGGGCTACGTTCACAACCCTTTGTAGTTTTTTGCGGTCTTGGGCAGAGCAGGAGCCCATACCAAGCTGTGATACAACCAGAAAGGATGCTTTCTGTGGTGCATCTGTGAAAATTCTCCCACTTTTACCATCTGTCATGCCACAGGATGTCCTGTCGTAATGTACGAAACACAATTTGTCCTCAGCAAGCCTCTACTCGTACCACCTGCATTGCAAGGATTTGCAGGTTGACATTAAGGCTGCCATGTTGTGAATGCACCTACGTCAGTCATCAAGTCCTGGAGTGGGACTCGAACCCGGAGCTTCTGGCTCAGAGGCAGGGACATAATCCACTGCGCCACAAGACTTCCTGTCGTACAAAACACAATTTGCACAAAGCAACCTCCCAAACACACAGCAATGCGATAATGAACAGATAATCGGTTTTTTAGGACATTGGTTTTCACAAGTGGGAGAGTCTTGAACAAAAGGGGACATAGCTACAAGATAAAGGCCGGTCACTTAAAACTGAGGCGAATCTCTGGAATTAAGAACATAAGACCTAGGAGCAGGAGTAGGCCATCTGGCCCCTCGAGTCTGCTCCGCCATTCAATAAGATCCTGGCTGATCTTTGCGTGGACTCAGCTCCTTTACCATCCTTTAAATTTTAAATCCTTTGCCATTCAAAAATCTACCTATCTTTGCCTTAAAAACATTCAATGAGGTAGCCTCAACTGCTTCACTGGGCAGGGAATTCCACAGATTCACAACCCTTTGTGTGAAGAAGTTCCTCCTCAACTCAGTCCTAAATCTGCTCCCCCTTATTTTGAGGCTCTGCCCCCTAGTTCTAGTTTCACCCGCCAGTGGAAACAACTTCCCTGTTTCTATCTTATCTATTCCCTTCATAATCTTATGTTTCTATAAGATCTCCCCTCATTCTTCTGAATTCCAATGAGTATAGTTCCAGTCTATTCAGTCTCTCCTCATAAGCCAACCCTCTCAACTCCGGAATCAACCCAGTGAATCTCCTCTGCACCCCCTCCAGCACTAGTGTAGCCTTTCTCAAGTAAGGAAACCAAAACTGTACACAGTAATCCAGGTGTGGCCTCACCAGAAGCTTATACAGCCCCAAAGGGTGGTAGAGGCTGGATCGTTGGAAATATTTAAAGTGGAGGTGGATAAATATTTGATCGAGGAATAGAGGGCATGGGGGAAATGGCACAGAAAAGGGACTGAGGCCAGCATAGATCAGCATTGAATGGCGGGGCAGGCTCGAAGGGCCTGGTGGCCCCCTCCTGCTTCTTGTGTTGTGATTTAGGGATAAATATCAGTCTGATGCAAGTCAGATGTTTCCCTTAGCCGGGGAGTCTCGAACCAGGGGGCACAATTTCAAAATAAGGGGGAAGCCATTTTGGACTGAGATGAGGAGAAATGTCTTTACACAGCGGGTGGTGAACTTTTGGAATTCTCTACCCGAGGGCTATAGAAGCGCAGTCATTTAGTATGTTTAAAGCAGAGATTGAGAGAGTTTTGACTAACAAAAACATCGGGTGGCAGAATGCTTAGCACCGGTGCCTCACAGCGCCAGGGACCCGGGTTCGATTCCCTGCCTTGGGTGACCGTCTGTGCGGAGTCTGCACGTTCTCCCTGTGTCTGCGTGGATTTCCTCCAGGAGCTCCGGCTTCCTCCCAGTCTGAAAGACGTGCTGGTTAGGGTGCACTGACCGTGCTGAATTCTCCCTCAGTGTACGCGAACAGGCGCCGGAGTGTGGCGACTGGGGGATTTTCACAGTAACTTCATTGCGGTGTTAATGTAAGCTGACTTGTGACGCGAATAAATAAACTTTAAACTAAAGGGTTTTGGGGATAGTGGATGTAAAATGCATTGAAGTGTCCAATCAGCCACAACTCAACACTGTCTGTGCGGAGTCTGCACATTCTCCCTGTGTCTATGTGGGTTTCCTCCGGGTGCTCCAGTTTCCTCCCACAGTCCAGAGATCTGTAGGTTAGGACTCTTTTAGGGCAAACCAAATAAACCAACTCAAATTAACCCAGGGATAAAGTAAAAGGGGCAGGTCCCCAAAAGGAGGGGGAACAGCCCAACAGAACAGAACAAAGGAAACTTAAAACATCAAATCAAAATGTGATTATCGGGGTCTATAATGCAACCCAGCCCCTGCGGTGCCCAACGGGCACGGAAGATGTGCAGGTTAGGTGGATTGGCCATGCTAAATTGCCCCTTAGTGTCCAAAGATGTGCGGGTTAGGTGGATTGGCCATGCTAAATTGCCCCTTAATGTCCAAAGATGTGCAGGTTGGTTGGATTGGCCATGCTAAATTGCCCCTTAATGTCCAAAGATGTGCAGGTTGGTTGGATTGGCCATGCTAAATTGCCCCTTAATGTCCAAAGATGTGCAGGTTGGTTGGATTGGCCATGCTAAATTGTCCCTTGGTGTCGGGGGGGGGGTTGGGTTAGTGGGGTAAATATGTGGGGCTACAGGGATAGGGTCTGGGTGGGATTGTCGTTGGTATGGGCTTGATGGACCGAATGGCCTCCCTTTGCACTGTAGGGATTCTATGATCCATCCCCTTATCTGGCTTCAGTGTCGCATCTTGACAAGGGCTTGGGAAATTGGGCTGCTGAAGAGAATTAAAATCCCTGCCGACATTAATCAAATGCTGTGAGAGCTTTAATACTTTAAGAGATGGGGGGGGGGTTGGCCCAGGCTTCTGGTCACGCCCATGCCTCAACCGGATTGGCTCACGGGCTGACCAGCGGCGTTCATCCGATTGGTTGAGGGACCTGTCAATCACACCGGGGATGCCCCGCCCTGCCGCGACCGGCGCCATCTTGTTTGCTCGATGTCGTGGACGAGTTTATTTATATCTCTTTAAAAAGGCCCCTGAACGCCACCGCGACGGTTCCTTTTTTTTTGATTAAATACGTATTTGTTTCTTTGCGGACTCTGATCCCGAGGCGGTCTTTTATTTAGTTCTCGCTACGCTCTTGTCCCGCGGTCTAAATGTTCCCCCCCTTCTCCAAGCTTGTGGTCCACCCTCCATTTTGCTTCCGGCCGGAGCCTCCTGAGCGGAAACGAAAGGTTCCTGCCTCGAGTGCAAGCTGATGTTCTGCCTGGGAGCTGCCAGCAATGAACTTTTCAGCTGGTCGATAATGTAGCGGACAAGGAAGTAGAGAACAAGGAAAACAATCAGCGAAATGGCGATCATACCTGCTGCCTTCAACAGAAACAAAACAACCCTTACATTTCTGAAGAATCATAGAATCTCTACAGTGCAGAAGGAGGCCATTCAGCCCATCACAAGCCTACCCTGACCACAATCCTACCCAAGCCCTATTCCCATAAACCCACGTATTTACCCCACTGACACCCTGACACTAAGGGACAATTTACCATGGCCAATCCACCTAACCTGCACATCTTTGGACACTAAGGGGCAATTTAGCACGGCCAATCCATCTAACCTGCACATCTTCGGATTGTGGGAGGAAACTGGAGCACCCGGAGGAAACCCACGCAGACTTGGGGAGAAGGTGCAGACTCTGCACAGACAGTGACCTGAGGCTGGAATTGAACCAGGGTCCCTGGCACTGTGAGGCAGTAGTGCTAACCACTGTGCCACCGTGCCGACCCACACAGTTCTTGTGCAGTGAACTATCTTCCTCCCACACCCCCCAGCTGTTGATCATTGTTCTACTGGACAAATCCCTCCAGACCACTGCAAGCTGAAACCAAGCATCAACAGCGAAAGGAGACCATCTGGCAATGGGTGCCTCACAGCGCCAGGGACCCAGGTTCAATTCCGACCTCGGGTGACTGTCTGTGTGGGTCAGCACATTCATCTGTGCCTGCGTGGGTTTCCTCCGGGTGCTCCAGCTGACTCCCACATTCCAAAGATGTGCAGGTTAGGGGATTGGCCATGCCAAATTGCCCCTTAGTGTCCAAAGATGTGTAGGTTAGGTGGATTCTTAGAATCCCTACAGTGCAGAAAGAGGCCATTTGGCCCATCGAGTCTGCACCGACCACAATCCCACCCAGGCCCTACCCCCATATCCCTACCCCCATATCCCTACATATTTACCCACTCATCCCTCTAACCTACTCATCTCAGGACACTAAGCGGCAATTTTAGCATGGCCAATCAACCTAACCCGCACATCTTTGGATTGTGGGAGGAAACCGGAGCACCCGGAGGAAACCCACGCAGACACGAGGAGAATGTGCAAACTCCACACAGACAGTGACCCGAGCCGGGAATCGAACCCAGGTCCCTGGAGCTGTGAAGCAGCAGTGCTAACCACTGTGCTGCCCATGCTAAACTGCCCCTTAGTGTCAGGGGGACTAGCAGTGTAAATGCATGGGATTATGGGGATTGGGCCTGGGTGAGATTGTGGTCGGTGCAGACTTGATGGGCCGAATGGCCCCGTTCTGCACTATAGGAGTTCTGTGGTTCTAAAATACCATGGAGTGTCCTGCTCCAGGCTCAGACAAAACCAGCAGTCGGGTATGAGGCCCCTCCTGCCTGCTGTCCCATTCAATGGTGTGCCTGTGACCACCCCCAAAACCTTCAACTGTCTTGTCAGGGTGATCAATTGCTCCATACGCCAAATTCTTGCCCTTCATTTTGACCATTTATCCTGTGTCCCATCGCCTGTCCCACGGTTGAAGTGTCACCCAAGTTATTTATTTACTTGCATATCAGTTTGCCACCCTGATGTCAATCATCTAACTTGCCCTTGAATATATTCAATGATCGAGTCTGTGTTGGGCAAGAGAATTCCACTCACTATATGACCCTCTAAGAAAAAGAGTTATTCTCCTCATCACATTCTTAATGCAGAGGCTGTGTCCTAGTTTCAGATTTCTCCAGCATTGGGGAATCAGCCCCATAAGGGGATCAGCCATGTTATATTGCCCTTTAGTGTTCAAAGGTGTGCGGGTTAGGTGGATTGGCCATGTTAAATTGCCCCTTAATGTCCAAAGATGTGCAGATTAGGGGGATTGGCCATGCTAAATTGCCCTTAGTGTCAGGGGACTTAGTGGAGTACCTACGAGAGGTTACAGGGATAGGGTCTGGGTGGGATTGTTGTCAGTGCAGACTTGATGAGCCGAATAGCCTCCTTAACTGTAGGGATTCTGTGAATCTATAGAAACATAGAAACCCTACAGTGCAGAAGGAGGCCATTCGGCCCATCGAGTCTGCACCGACCACAATCCCACCCAGGCCCGACCCCCACATATTTACCCGCTAATCCACGAATCTCAGGGGCAATTTTTAACCTGGCCAATCAACCTAACCCGCACATCTTTGGACTGTGGGAGGAAACCGGAGCACCCGGAGGAAACCCACGCAGACACGAGGAGAATGTGCAAACTCCACACAGACAGTGACCTGAGCCGGGAATCGAACCCAGGACCCTGGAGCTGTGAAGCAGCAGTGCTAACCACTGTGCTACCGTGCCGCCCACCTGAGAAGCGATGGTAATGCCAGCAGGAAGCACTCTGTCCAGAGTACTGAGTGCGGACGGGAGAATCATAGAATCCCTATAGTGCAGAAGGAGGCCATTCGGCCTATCGCGTCTACACCGTTCACAATCCCACCCATGCCCTATTCCCATAATCCCATGCATTTACCCTGCTAATCCCCCTGACACTAAGGGACAATTTAGGATGGCCAATCCATCTAACCTGCACATCTTTGGACACCAAAGGGCAACATAGCATAGCCAATCCACCTAACCTACACATCTTTGGACACCAAAGGGCAACTTAGCATGGCCAATCCACCTAACCTAGACATCTTTGGAGTGTGGGAGGCAACTGGAGCACCCGGAGGAAACCCACGCAGACACGGGGAGAACGTGCAGACTCCACACAGACAGTCATGGATGTGAGGAAATGTTTTTTTACCCAGAGGGTGGTGAGGGTCTGGAATGCGCTGCCTGGGAGGGTGGTGGAGACGGGATGCCTCACATCCTTTAAAAAGTATCTGGATGAGCACTTGGCATGTCATAACATTCAGGGCTATGCGCCAAGTGCTGGCAGATGGGATTAGGTGGGAGTTCAGGGGCGAAATTCTCCGGCCGCGCTGGTCTAAAAGCAGGAAATTCCCGTCCAGCTGTTTCATATTGTCCGCAACCCGCCCATTAAAATTCCAGTGGGGGTGGGCAGGATGGGAGAATTCCGGCCCTGATGTGTCGGGTGCGGATCCGATGGGCCTCTTCTGCCCTCTTTGATCTTTAACTTCTCCCTGGGGTAGAAAACTCCAAAGATTCATAACCGTCCAAGATAAGAAATTCCTCCTCAATCTCTGTCTTAAACGGGGGCCCCCCAATAGTTGTAGATTCCCACACAATGGGGTAGAGGGAAGGAATTCCAGAGCTAAGGGCCTAGTCGGAAAAGGCTTCTAGCGCCTTCCCCTCATAACCAGAAAATGCTGCCACGTAAATAAATTAGCAAGTGCGCAGTTATAACAGACTAAACAACATCTCCATTGGAGGAATCTATCAACAATCTCACTAAACGTGTATACACTCTCACACATGCAAGTTTAAAAAAAAACTATTCTAAATTTGCGCTCACCACTTTAAAAACAATTCCACTCAATCTGGTTCAAACGGGAATGAACCAGTTCAACTGGAAATAAGGCGCGTCTCGCTTTGCAATAAGAGAAACATGATACCTACAAGTGAATAACAGTTGAGATGCTGGTAACAGAATGTTCTAGCACAATTGGGTGGGCAGCCCTTGGTGACAGAACCCTCCGGCGTCACAATCACAGAATGAAGTCCGTGACGATCAGGGTTCAGGTTTTGATTTGATTTGATTTATTATTGTCACATGTATTAACATACAGTGAAAAGTATTGTTTCTTGCGCACTATACAGACAAAGCATACCGCTGATAGAGAAGGAAACGAGAGAGTGCAGAATGTAGTGTTACAGTCATAGGTAGGGTATAGAGAAAGATCAACTTAATGCAAGGTAGGTCCATTCTAAAGTCTGACAGCAGCAGGGAAGAAGCTGTTCTTGAGTTGGCTGGTGCGTGACCTCAGACTTCTGTATCTTTTTCCCGACGGAAGAAGGTGGAAGAGAGAATGTCCGGGGTGCGTGGGGTCCATAATTATGCTGGCTGCTTTTCTGAGGCAGCGGGAAGTGTAGACAGAGTCAGTGGATGGGAGGCTGGTTTGCGTGATGGATTGGGCTACATTCACGACCTTTCATAGTTCCTTGCGGTCTTGGGCAGAGCAGGAGCCCAGAACAAGCTGTGTTACAACCAGAGAGAATGCTTTCTATGGTGCATCTGTAAAAGTTGGTGAGAGTCGTAGCTGACATGCCAAATTTCCTTAGTCTTCTGAGAAAGTAGAGGCGTTGGTGGGCTTTCTGAACTATAGTGTCGGCATGGGAGGAACCAGGATAGGTTGTTGGTGATCTGGACACCTAGAAACTTGAAGTTCTTGACCCTTTCTACTTTGTCCCCGTTGATATGGACAGCTGCTTTAACCGAGGGGTTGCCAATCCTCCAGGTTTCGCCTGGAGATCCCAGAAATTAATCCCCAGGAACTCTGGGATCATATGGGGGGGCGGGGAGGAAAACATTTTGTGCAATCGAGGTTTCTTTCCCTCATTTTCTTTGTAGACTTTTGTTTATTGTCAAAATATTACAGATGTGCCATCAAACCAGCCTCCAATCCATTAACTCTGTCTACACGTCCCACTGCCTCGGAAAAGCAGCCAGCATAATCAAGGACCCCACGCACCCCAGATATTCTCTCTTCCACCTTCTTCCTTCGGGAAAAAAATACAAAAGTCTGAGGTCATGTACAAGCCGGTTCAAGAACAGCTTCTTCCCTGTTGCCATCAGGCTTTTGAATGGACCTACTTTGTACTAAGTTTATCTTTCTCTACACCCTAGCTGTGACTAGGCGGCACAGTGGTTAGCACTGCTGCCTCACAGCGCCAGGGACCCAAGTTCGATTCCCGGCTTGGGTTACTGTCTGTGTCGAGTTTGCATGTTCTCCCCGTGTCTGTGTGGGTTTCCTCCGGGTGCTCCGGTTTCCTCCCACTGTCCAAAGATGTGCAGGTTACGTGGATTGGCCATGTTAAATTCTCCCTCAGTGTACCCAAACTGGTGCCGACTAGGGGATTTTCACAGTAACTTCATTGCAGTGTTAATGTAAGCCTGCTTGTGACTAATAAATAACTTTGGACTGTAACACTGCATTCTGCACTCTCCCCTTTCCTTCTCTGTGAACGGTATGCTTTGTCTGTATCGCGCGCAAGAGACAATACTTTTCACTGTATTCTAATACATGTGACAATAATAAATCAAATCAAATCAAAAGCATTCTTTCCGGATGTATCGCAGCTTGGTACGGTGGTGTTGAGCCAAAACCTCCAGAGATATGCCCAACCAGAATTGGCAACCCCAGTTGGGGTGGTCCCTGCAAAGGGATGAGGGTTGTCGCTCTGTGGGAGCTTGCTGCGTACAAATTGGTTGCCGCTGTCCCCATATTATATCAGTGATTAAGTTCTTCATTGGCCATGAAATGATTTGGGACGTAAGAAGGAGGTACCTCACTGCAGGCTCCCTCTTTTCACCGATAACCCTCTTGGCTCTGGTACCTGGAACTCCTCCATTAAAACTCTCCCCGCTCCCTCTCAGCACCCCGAGAAATCTCAGATCCCCCTCTTTCCAATCAAGCTCTCTGTCGAACTCTCCTGACCCCTCGCTCTGCGCTTTGCCGTTCCCTCGTAACATTCCGAGTTTCCGCCATGAGTAAACAACCCTAGGGTGGAAGGATAGTTTAAAAATTAAAATCAGCCTGTTAAACGCAAGCTCTTCTGTTTGCCTCGAGCTAGGCAAGGGTGTTGCCCACGCTGTGAGATGATACAGTGTCTGGAAGAAATGTATTTTAATCATGTGTCTTGTGAGGGGTAATGTTTCGAATCCAGCTCTGGTTTACCTGATTTTGATTTGATTTGATTTATTATTGCCTCATGCATTAGGATACACTGAAAAGTATTGTTTCTTGCGCGCTATACAGACAAAGCATTTTTTAAAAATTCATTCGTGGGACATGGGCGTCGCTGGCTGGGCCAGCATTTATTGCCCATCCTTAGTTTCCCCTTGAGAAGGTGGGGGTGAGCTGCCTCCTTGAGGGGCGGCACGGTAGCACAGTGGTTAGCACTGCTGCTTCACAGCTCCAGGGTCCCGGGTTCGATTCCCGGCTCGGGTCACTGTCTGTGTGGAGTTTGCACATTCTCCTCGTGTCTGCGTGGGTTTCCTCCGGGTGCTCTGGTTTCCTCCCACAGTCCAAAGATGTGCGGGTTAGGTTGATTGGCCAGGTTAAAAGAAATTGCCCCTTAGAGTCCTGGGATGCGTAGGTTAGAGGGATTAGCGGGTAAAATATGTGGGGGTAGGGCCTGGGTGGGATTGTGGTCGGTGCAGACTCGATGGGCCGAATGGCCTCCTTCTGCACTGTAGGGATTCTATTCTATTCTATGAATCGCTGCAGTCCATGTTCTGTGGGTTGACCCACAATGCCGTTAGAACATAGAACATTACAGCGCAGTACAGGCCCTTCGGCCCTCGATGTTGCGCCGACCAGTGAAACCAATCTAAAGCCCCTCTAATCTACACTATTCCAATATCATCCATATGTTTATCCAATAACCACTTGAACGCTCTCAACGTTGACGAGTCCCACCACTGCTGCAGGCAGGGCATTCCACGCCCTTACTACTCTCTGAGTAAAGAACCTACCTCTAACATCTGTCCTATATCTCTCACCCCTCAATTTAAAGCTATGTCCCCTCGTGCTAGCCAACACCATCCGAGGAAAAAGGCTCTCACTATCCACCCTATCTAATCCTCTGATCATCTTGTATGCCTCTATTAAGTCACCTCTTAACCTTCTTCTCTCTAACGAAAACAACCTCAAGCCCCTCAGCCTTTCCTCATACGATTTTCCCACCGTACCAGGCAACATCCTGGTAAATCTCCTCTGCACCTTTTCCAACACTTCCACATCTTTCCTATAATACGGCGACCAGAACTGTACGCAATACTCCAAATGCGGCCGCACCAGAGTTTTGTACAGTTGCAGTTAGGGAGGGAATTCCAGGATTTTGACCCAGCGACTGCGAAGGAACGGCCGATATATTTCCAAGTCAGGATGGTGAGTGGCTTGGAGGGGAACTTGCAGGTGGTGGTGTTCCCCATGTATCTGCTGCCCTTGTCCTTCTAGATGGAAGTGGTCGTGGGTTTGGAAGGTGCTGTCTAAGGATCTTTAGTGAATTGCCGTTCATAGAGTACATAGAGGAATTGAATTGTAATGATTTGAATTGGGGCGGCACGGTGGCGCAGTGGTTAGCACTGCTGCCTCACAGCGGCAGGGACCTGGGTTCGATTCCAGCCTTGGGTGCCTGTCTGTGTGGAGTTTGCACATTCGCCCCGTGTCTGCGTGGGTTTCCTCTGCTCCCGTTTCCTCCCACACTCCAAAGATGTGCGGGTTAGGTTGATTGGCCATGCTAAATTGACCCTAGTGTCAGGGGGGTTAGCAGGGTAAATATGTGGGGTTAAGGGGATGGGGCCTGGGTGGGATTGTGGTTGGTGCAGACTCGATGGGCCGAATGGCCTCTTTCTGCACTATAGGGATTCTATTGATTTATTATTGTCACATGTGTTGGGATACAGTGAAAAGTATTGTTTCTTGCGCGCTATACAGATCGTTCAAAGAATACATAGGGGAGGACGAAAGGAGAGAGTGTTACAGTCATAGCTAGGGTGCAGAGGAAGATCAACTTAAATTATGGGCGGCACGGTAGCACAGTGGTTATCACTGCTGCTTCACAGGGACCTGGGTTCGATTCCCGGCTTGGGCCACTGTCTGTGTGGAGTTTGCACATTCTCCTCGTGTCTGCGTGGGTTTCCTCCGGGTGCTCCGGTTTCCTCCCACAGTCCAAGGATGTGCGGGTTAGGTTGATTGGCCATGCTAAAATTGCCCCTTAGTGTCCTGAGATGCGTAGGTTGGAGGGATTAGCGGGTAAATATGTAGGGATAAGAGGGTAGGGCCTGGGTGGGATTGTGGTTGGTGCAGACTTGATGGGCTGAATGGCCTCTTTCTGCACTGTAGGGATTCTATGATTCTATGATATGGTAGGTCCATTCAAAAGTCTGACAGCAGCAGGGAAGAAGCTGTTTTTGAGTCGGTTGGTACGTGACCTCAGACTTTTGTATCTTTTTCCCGACGGAAGAAGGCGGAAGAGAGAATGTCCGGGGTGCGTGGGGTCCTTAGTTATGCTGGCTGCTTTGCCGAGGCAGCGGGAAGTGTAGACAGAGTCAATGGATGGGAGGCTGGTTTACGTGATGGGACTGGGCTCTGAACCAGAGGACACTGATACAATGCGAGTGGCAGCAGAAGTGATGCTGAATCAAAGAAAAGCTTTTTCTCGCAGCGAATGGTTAGGATCGGGAGTCTGCAGGAGGCAGATTTAATCGAGGCTTGTCAAAGAGGAATTAGATAATCATTTAGATTAGATAATTGGTATATTGAGCAATAAATTGGTGGCAGATGCCAAATTGTAATGATCATATAAATAAAACAATTGCAATTCGTAACATTGGACAAATAATCATTCAGTTAAATAATAAAATTATTTCACAATCTCAGTTTACAAATAATTACAATATGTTACAACATTTTTTAAAGTTTATTTATTAGTGTCACAAGTCAGCTTACATTATCGCTGCAATGAAGTCACTGTGAAAATCCCCTCGTACGGGCGGCACGGTGGCACAGTGGTTAGTACTGCTGCCTCACAGCACCAGGGACCTGGGTTCGATTCCCGGCTTGGGTCACTGTCTGTGCAGAGTCTGCATGTTCTCCCCGTGTCTGCATGGGGTTCCTCCGGGTGCTCCGGTTTCCTCCAGGCTGGAGTGTGGCGACTAGGGGAATTTCACAGTAACTTCATTGCAGTGTTAATGTAAGCCTTTCTTGTGACAAATAAATAAACTTTAACTTTTTTTAGTTGCCACACTCCGGTGCCTGTTCGGGTACACTGAGGGAGAATTTAGCACGGCCAATGCACCCTAACCAGCCCGTCTTTCAGACTGTGAGAGGAAACCGGAGCACCCGGAGGAAACCCACGCAGACACGGGGAAATGCAGGTCTTCATAATTTACAGGATAGAAGTCAAAGACCTACTGCACTTTTTAAATGAGTTTTATAAAGTCGGGCTGTCCTGTAGTCTATTCAGTCCATTTATGGATTAGCAATTCTGCTCCCTAACCCCATCGCACAGGGATAGTGGCAATGGAAGGTTGGATCTCGATTCCCGGCTTGGGTCGCTGTCTGTGTGGAGTCTGCACATTCTCCCCGTGTCTGCGTGGGTTTCCTCCGGGTGCTCCGGTTTCCTCTCTCAGTCTGAAAGACGTGCTGGTTAGGGGCATTGGCCGTGCTAAATTCTCCCTCAGTGTACCCGAACAGGCACCGGAGTGTGGCAACTAGGGGACTTTCACAGCAACTTTATTGTGGTGTTAATATAAGCCTTACTTGTGATGAATAAATAAATAAATCTTGCGGCCACTGAGATGAAGGGGCCACCCATGCGGCCCATTTACGAGCCTATGTTGTCCAGCACTGCTTTCGGACTTTGAGGTTTTATGAATGAATGTTGTCGCTGGCACACACAGTGTTGTAAGAAGTCTCACAACACCAGGTTAAAGTCCAACAGGTTTATTTGGTAGCAAATACCATAAGCTTTCGGAGCAGAGCTCCTTCGTCAGATGGAGTGGATATCTTTTCTCAAACAGGGCACAGACACAGAAATCAAATTACAGAATACTGATTAGAATGCAAATCTCTACAGCCAGCCAGGCCTTAAATGTACAGACAATGTGGGTGGAGGGAGCATTCAACACAGGTTAAAGAGATGTGTATTGTCTCCAGACAGAACAGTAACCCCCACAGCTTGCCTCCTGGACTTGCAGAATTCCACAAGCTGTTCTGTCTGGAGACAATACACATCTCTTTAACCTGTGTTGAATGCTCCCTCCACCCACATTGTCTGTACATTTAAGACCTGGCTGGCTGTAGAGATTTGCATTCTAATCAGTATTCTGTAATTTGATTTCTGTGTCTGTGCCCTGTTTGAGAACAGATATCCACTCCATCTGACGAAGGAGTTCTGCTCCGAAAGCTTATGGTATTTGCTACCAAATAAACCTGTTGGACTTTAACCTGGTGTTGTGAGACTTCTTACTGTGTTTACCCCAGTCCAACGCCGGCATCTCCACATCATGACACACAGTGTTGCCATTGGGTATCGGTGCTGAACGGAGTGGATGCTGAAGGTGATGGGTGGGACCCTGAAACTCTCACCTCAGTCCTAAATCATCCGCTCCTTACTCTGAGAGTGCGACACATTGTCCTAAAGAACCTACCTCGGGGAAACATCAGTGTTAATGTAAGCCTACTTGTGACACTAATAAATAAACTTTAAACTTTAGGTGGATTGGCCATGCTAAATTGCCCCTTAGTGTCCCAAGATGTGCAGGTTAGGTGGATTGGCCATGCTAAATTGCCCCTTAGTGTCCCAAGATGTGCAGGTTAGGTGGATTGGCCATGCTAAATTGCCCCTTAGTGTCCCAAGATGAGCAGTTTAGGTGGATTGCCCATGGTACAATGTGTGGTGTTACGAGGATTGTGTTTGGTTGAGATGCTCTATCGGAGAGTCAGTGCGCGACCTGATGGGCCAAATGGCCTCAAAGGACAAAGCAGACCAAAGAACAGTACAGGCAGTCCCCGGGTTACGAACGAGTTCCATTTTTAAGTCTGTCTGTAAGTCGAATTTGTATGTAAGTTGGAACAGTTACGTATGGTTCACATCTAGCATCAATTAGTCAAATGTTTGTTTAGTTTAAAGTCTGTGGTTGGTGATTATGATGGCGAAGTGCCAGTAATTTGGATAGCGGGGAGGAGAGGCGAAGGCACTGATCTGATCTGCCTGCCTGTCTGACATGACAGGGTAAACACAGTAAGAAGTTTAACAACACCAGGTTAAAGTCCAACAGGTTTATTTGGTAGCAAAAGCCACCAAATAAACCTGTTGGACTTTAACCTGGTGTTGTTAAACTTCTTACTGTGTTTACCCCAGCCGGCATCTCCACATCATGATGACAGGGTAACAGCAGCTCCCACTGATATCAAATTCTCATGTTGCAATTCTTCGACAGGACCGTGCCATTCGCCAGAAAGGGAATGCCAGCAATAGCATCAGCACAAACCCAACCGCTGTGTTGCAGCAACTGTGGGTTATTCTGCGCCTGGCTGTGTATTTAGCGATAATCTGTGATTGGGACTGGGTGTGCCGTTGACTGATAGTCAGAACACGGTGTTGTCCCAGGCTGGCTACCGCCCCTTCCTCCCCCTGGGCTGCAGTGGCCGCGCCCCCACTAGTAATATTGAGTTTCAGGTCAGTTTCAGACACTCGCTGTTCACGCCGGTCCCCAGCTGCTCGCTGCGGATCTCCCTCTGATACAACCATGGCTCTCGAAATTGAAGTGCTTTACTGGTAAGACGGAATCTGAGCTCATCCCGCTTCCCTCTGCCCCATCACCTCCTCATGAGGCTTCCTCATTCTCCGCATTTTTTTCTCCCTCCCCCATCTCTCTTCTCCCCATCTCTCTTTCTCTCTCACTTCCCCCATCTCTCTCTCTCTTTTCCCCATCTCTCTCTCTCTTTTCCCCCATCTCTCTCTCTTATCCCCATCTCTCTCTCTCTTTCCCCCATCTCTCTCTCTCTTTCCCCCCATCTCTCTCTCTTTCCCCCATCTCTCTCTCTCTTTTCCCCCATCTCTCTCTCTCTTTTCCCCCATCTCTCTCTCTCTTTTCCCCCTTCTCTCTCTCTCTTTTCCCCCATCTCTCTCTTTCCCCCATCTCTCTCTCTCTTTTCCCCCATCTCTCTCTCTCTTTTCCCCCATCTCTCTCTCTCTTTTCCCCATCTCTCTCTCTCTTTCCCCCATCTCTCTCTCTCTTTTCCCCCATCTCTCTCTCTCTTTTCCCCATCTCTCTCTCTCTTTTCCCCCATCTCTCTCTCTCTTTTCCCCCATCTCTCTCTCTCTTTCCCCCATCTCTCTCTCTCGATTCCCCCATCTCTCTCTCTCTTTTCCCCCATCTCTCTCTCTCTTTTCCCCCATCTCTCTCTCTCTTTTCCCCCATCTCTCTCTCTCTTTTCCCCCATCTCTCTCTCTCTTTTCCCCATCTCTCTCTCTCTTTTCCCCCATCTCTCTCTCTCTTTCCCCCATCTCTCTCTCTCTTTCCCCCATCTCTCTCTCTTTCCCCATCTCTCTCTTCTTTCCCCCATCTCTCTCTCTCTTTTCCCCCATCTCTCTCTCTCTTTCCCCCATCTCTCTCTCTCTTTTCCCCCATCTCTCTCTCTCTTTCCCCTCCTCTCTCCTCCTTTCCCCATCTCTCTCTCTCTTTCCCCCATCTCTCTCTCTCTTTTCCCCCATCTCTCTCTCTCTTTTCCCCCATCTCTCTCTCTCTTTTCCCCCATCTCTCTCTCTTTCCCCCATCTCTCTCTCTCTTTTCCCCATCTCTCTCTCTCTTTCCCCCATCTCTCTCTCTCTTTTCCCCATCTCTCTCTCTCTTTTCCCCCATCTCTCTCTCTCTTTTCCCCCATCTCTCTCTCTCTTTTCCCCCATCTCTCTCTCTCTTTTCCCCCATCTCTCTCTCTCTTTTCCCCATCTCTCTCTCTTTTCCCCCATCTCTCTCTCTCTTTTCCCCCATCTCTCTCTCTCTTTCCCCCATCTCTCTCTCTCTTTCCCCATCTCTCTCTCTCTTTCCCCATCTCTCTCTCTCTTTCCCCCATCTCTCTCTCTCTTTCCCCCATCTCTCTCTCTCTTTCCCCCATCTCTCTCTCTCTTTCCCCCATCTCTCTCTCTCTTTCCCCCATCTCTCTCTCTCTTTCCCCATCTCTCTCTCTCTTTCCCCCATCTCTCTCTCTCTTTCCCCCATCTCTCTCTCTCTTTCCCCCATCTCTCTCTCTCTCTTTCCCCCATCTCTCTCTCTCTCTTTCCCCCATCTCTCTCTCTCTCTCTTTCCCCATCTCTCTCTCTCTCCCCATCTCTCTCTCTCTCTCCCCATCTCTCTCTCTCTCTTTCCCCCATCTCTCTCTCCTCTCTTTTCCCCCATCTCTCTCTCTCTTTCCCCCATCTCTCTCTCTCTTTTCCCCCATCTCTCTCTCTCTTTTCCCCCATCTCTCTCTCTCTTTCCCCCCATCTCTCTCTCTCTTTTCCCCCATCTCTCTCTCTCTTTTCCCCCATCTCTCTCTCTCTTTTCCCCCATCTCTCTCTCTCTTTCCCCCATCTCTCTCTCTCTTTTCCCCCATCTCTCTCTCTCTTTTCCCCCATCTCTCTCTCTCTTTTCCCCCATCTCTCTCTCTCTTTTCCCCCATCTCTCTCTCTCTTTCCCCCATCTCTCTCTCTCTTTTCCCCCATCTCTCTCTCTCTTTTCCCCCATCTCTCTCTCTCTTTTCCCCCATCTCTCTCTCTCTTTTCCCCCATCTCTCTCTCTCTTTCCCCCATCTCTCTCTCTCTTTTCCCCCATCTCTCTCTCTCTTTTCCCCCATCTCTCTCTTCCCCCATCTCTCTCTCTCTTTTCCCCATCTCTCTCTCTCTTTTCCCCCATCTCTCTCTCTCTTTCCCCATCTCTCTCTCTTT
>NW_027591766.1:0-75137 GCF_964213995.1 Mustelus asterias
TCTGGTTTGGACCTTTGCCTTTCCGTCTCCTCATCCCACCTATCTCTCCATCCAAATTTGGATCTTTAGAGGTCCTGGCACTGCAGCTTGCTTTATGGTTACCAACACTTGCCCTGAATTTATGGTTACGGGCAGATTGGTAAAATTCCGTCCTTAGTGTCCTTAGATGTGTAGGATAGGAGGCATGGCCATGCTAAATGGACAGGGTTATGGGATAGGGAGGGGTTTGGTCCTGGGCAAGATGCTCTTTTGGAGAGTCGGTGCAGACTTGATGGGCTGAATGGCCTCCTTCTGCACTGTAGGGATTCTATTGCAGGGATTCTATTGCAGAATTAATGCAAAATGCATGTTATCCAGCTTGAAGATTCATCCACTGCACACAGCTTCAGAGATCCGGTAACATTTCATAAACATCCTGTCGTGAATTCTCCTTCAAAAGTTTATTTTTCTGATGAGATAGGAGCTGGGAAGAACATTGGGCTGCTGTAATCATATGATTCTGAAACTAAGTCCTTAGCTTTAGGGGCTGAGTATAACTAAAGGGAAAGCAAAGCAGATATGATCAGGGAAAAATGAGGAGTGAAAGAAACTCTCATGCATGTGCTCAAAATTCTCTTCTCAACTGAAATTGCACAATTCCCGACTTCTCAGAATCCCGAAGGTGAAACAACTGTGGCAAGTAAGAGATAAGGAGTTTCTTAGGGAGTTAGATTTCATCGCGAAAGTTCGCCATGAAATTTCTCACTCCAGACGGAATGTAATCGAATTAAACATTCCATGTGCATTCTTTGCTCAGATCTTGTGACGTTACGAATAAAATCTGTATCACGAGTTAAACTCTTAATGTAATTTTTTTTTAACCAGCTCAAAATTTAGTGTCCTCTACACCACATAGAACAATAGAAACATAGCAAAGTTACGACACAGTAGGAGGCCATTCAGCCCATCTTGTCCATGCCAACCCAAGGACATGATGTGGAGATGCCGGCGTTGGACTGGGGTGAACACAGTAAGAAGTCTCACAACACCATGTAGAAACTTGATGTCTGTGTCGATATGCGCGATCTTATGGTGTTGTGAGACTTCTTACTGTATTAACCCAAGGACACACGGGTGCCCTTTTTAATCCCATCTTTTGGGTGGCACGGTGGCACAGTGATGAGCACTGCTGCCTCACAGCATCAGGGACCCAGGTTCAATTCCTGGCCACGGGTCATTGTCTATGTGGGGTTTGCATGTTCTTCTTGTGTCTGCTTGGGTTTCCTCTGGATGTTCCAGTTTCCTCCCACAGTCCAAAGATGTGCAGATTAGGTTAATTAGTTATGCTACATTAATCCTAGTGTCAGGGGTATTAGCAGGGTAAGTATGAGGGGTTACAAGAATAGGGCCTGGGTGGGATTGTGGACGGTGCAGACTCGATGGACAAATGGCCTCCTTCTGCACTGTAGGGATTCTATGATTCTATGATTCCTGCACCCGGCCCATAGCCCTGTAGTTTACAGCATTCAAGGTGCAGATCCAGGTACTTTTTAAAAGAGTTTTGGGTCTCTGCCTCCACCACCAACTCGAGCAGCGAATTCCAGACACCCACCACCGTCTGTGTAAAAAAGTTCTTCCTCATGTCCGCTCTACACTTACTGCCACTTATCATGAATCCATGTCCCCAGTTCTAGAATTCTCCACCAAGGGAAACAATTGTAAACTGTCTACTCTATCTCTTCCCCTCATAATTTTGTACACCTCAATCAAGTCATCCTTCACTCAGCCTCCTCTGTTCCCAGGAAAATAACCCCAACCTACCCAATCTCTCCTCGTAGCTACGCTTTCGATTCCGGCCTTGGGTGACTGTGTGGAGTTTACTTATTTTCGCAGTGTCTGCATGGGTTTCCTCCGAGTGCTCTGGTTTCCTCCCACAGTCTGAAAGACATGCGGGTTAGGTGGATTGGCCATGCTAAGTTGCCCCTTAGTGTCAGGGGCGTAAAAATGTGGGGATGGGACCTGGGTCAATGCAGACTTGATGGGCCGAATGGCCTCTTTCTGGTCTGCAGGGATTGTATGATTCTGTGAATACCTGTGCATCTCCCTGACCTATTACTTCTGGCAAATTCCCAATTTACATTGTTGCAAGTTGACAAAGTGATTTCTCACTTTATTTAATTCTTTCTGGAAAAGAAGATCAAATTCTCAGTGAAAATATAATGTTCTATGTTCTATGTAATATGATGCATTCACTTTTACAAGGTTAAACATGAGAAAAGTGATTTGTGGGACAAGTGGTTTCACATCCCTACGTAATATTTCTACTTGCTTGAGTCTGTATCACATTGGAAATATATTGGCTGTCAATGTCAAAATCATCATTCTGAAATGCAAAACATGACTTTGTTAAATCACCACTGTAGCAACAAGGGCACAATTAAAACAGGTGGAGCCCATTCGGGTTTAGCTGCCACAATACAGAGATTTTTTTTATTCATTCGTGGGACATGGGCGTTGCTGGCTGGCCAGCATTTATTGCCCATCCCTAGTTGCCCAAGGGCAGTTGAGAGTCAACCACATTTGCTGTGGCTCTGGAGTCTCATGTAGGCCAGACCAGGTAAGGACGGTAGATTTCCTTCCCTAAAGGACATTAGTGAACCAGATGGGTTTTTCTGACAATTGACAATCAGCGGATTCTTAATTCCAGATATTTTTTATTGAATTCAAATTCCACCATCTGCCTTGGTGGGATTCGACCCCAGGTCCCCAGATGAGTTTAATACCACTAGACCTCCCCACTCAATTAACATCTTCAATCTGTAATCATGAAAAGTTGGTTCTGTAAAACCTACCTAAACTAAAATGGGTTTATGTCCATACACATTTAATCAACAATCTTTTCCAGAACAGATATATCCAATAACATCCAAATGACCACACTACAAAGATTAGTGAATATTAACCGTTGGCAGAACTTGAAGGAAAGAAAACTAAAGATTAAATGTGGTTTGCAAAAATAGTTGGAAATCTTTCTCCCTGAGAGAACTTATGTTCACATATTTCCCCGGGGCAACAAACAACAATTAGACTAATATAGTCCACATGCGACAAGGGAAGATTTAAATTTCAAATCCAAAGATTTTCCTTTTACTTTGCATGTAGGAACAGGAGTAGGCCATTCAGCCCATTGAACCTGTTCTGCCATTCAGCCCATTGAACCTGTCATATGAGGAACGGTTGAGGACTCTGTGTCTGTACGCATTGGAGTTTAGAAGGATGAGGGAGGATCTTATTGAAACTTACAGGATACTGCAAGGCCTGGATAGAGTGGATGTGGAGAGGATGTTTCCACTCGTAGGAAAAACTAGAACCAGAGGGCACATCCTCAGACTAACGGGATGATCCTTTAAAACAGAGATGAGGAGGAATTCCTTCAGTCAGAGAGTGGTGAATCTGTGGAACTCTTTGCCGCAGAAGGCTATGGAGGCCAGGTCATTGAGTGTCTTTAAGACAGAGATAGATAGGTTCTTGATTAATAAGGAAATCAGGGGTTATGGGGGAAAGGCAGGAGAATGGGGAGGCGGAGCAGACTCAATGGGCCGAGTGGCCAAATTCTGCTCCCATGTCTTATAGTTTTATGATTAGACAATCCAATGCCTTTTACACCCACTATCCCCACAACCATTTACATTGCCGCTAATCTAAATCAATCTCTATCTTTAACATACTCAGTGACTGAGCTTCCACAGTCCTCTGGGATAGAGAATTCCAAAGATTCACAACCATCTGTGTAAAGAAATTTCTCCTAATCTCCGTCCAAAGTGGCTTCCCCCTTAGTTTGAAATTTTGCCCCTGGTCCCAGACTCTCTCCAACCAAGGGAATCATCTTACCCTGTATTTACCCTGTCTATTCCTGTAAGTATTTTGTAGGTTTCAATGAGATCACCTCTCATTCTTCAAAACTCTAGAGAATACAGTCTCAGTTTCCCCAATCGGGTTCGGGTACACTGAGGGGGAATTTAGCATGGCCAATGCACCTAACCAGCACGTCTTTGGACTGTGGGAAGAAACTGGAGCACCCGGAGGAAACCCACACAGACACAGGGAGAATGTGCAGACTCCACACAGATAGTAACCCATAGCCGGGGATCAAACCCCGGTCCCTGGAGCTGTGAGGCAGCAGTGCTAACCACTGTGCCACCGTGCCGCCATTGTGCCACCAATGGACCATGTGAAACTTGATCACATCCCAAGAACAAATTTTTGGAAATCATTGGAAAGGGGTTTTGAGCTGCACATGTGGAGTAGCGAGAAGAAGAAATATTATTTGAGTTTGGTCAAATTAAGATCAAAGGAAGAGGAATTGAGTTTGGTGGATCATTCATGCAAGGTGAAATTAACATTAATTGATTCTGGCTCAGGTTTAGTCCTGTGACTGAAGTTGTGTCTATAGAAAGAATTTGAAGCATTTACTCACACGATAGCTGCCCATCAACAAGATCTACGCAATAATTAGGTGTACTGCTCCAAAACAACTCAGTTCTCAACTAAACGCTTTCACAGGCAGCTAAGTTTCTGGGTGGAACACCAGGTACAGTTTGTAACTTTTGCAACAGAAGTTTAAGTTTATGTATTTGTTAGTGTCACAAGTAGGCTTACATTAACACTGCGATGAAGTTACTGTGAATTTCCCCTAGTCGCCTGTTCGGGTATGCTGAGGGAGAATTTAGCATGGCCAACGCACCTAACCAACACATCTTTTGGACTGTGGAAGAAAACCGGAGCATCCGGAGGAAACCCACACAGACATGGGCAGACTCCGCACAGACAGTGATCCAAGCTGGGAATCGAACCCGGGTCCCTGGCACTGTGAGGCAGCAGTGCTAATTACTGTGCCACCTTGCCGCCCTGGTAAGGAAGGAATCACACGGTAAAATTGGCACCGAAGATTTCAATTCACTTCTATTAAGGGTCTGATTCATAGAATCCCTACAGTGCAGAAGGAGGCCATTCGGCCCATCGAGTCTGCACCGACCACAATCCCACCCAGCCCCTATTCGCACAACCCCTCATATTTACCCTGCTTATCCCCCTGATGCTAGGGTCAATTTAGCATGGTCAATCAACCTAACCCGCACATCTTTGGACTGTGGGAGGAAACCAGAGCACCCAGAGGAAATCCACACAGGGAGAATGTGCAAACTCCACACAGAGAGTGACCCAAGCCGGGAATCGAACCCAGGTCCCTGGCCCTGTGAGACAGCAGTGCTAACCACTGTGCCACCGTGCCAATTATGAGTGCTTCAAAATGTCATTGGTTTCACTTTGTTGGGGACCCAGCTCTACATCTCTACAAGATGCCCACGTTCCTTCCAAATCTGGTCCCTTGCGCATTCCCGAACCTCGCCGCTTCACCAGTGTGTAGGACTGGATTGAAATTTGAGCGAAAGCCCGGTAAATAAATTGCAGATGATGTGAGAGAACCACACATCTCCCCTCTGGTATGTTAAGACCAGTGGGTCCCCCACCCACACTTTAAGTTGCTGCGTGGCTGCTTCCTGTGGCTTTATGTTACTGCCAACTGGAGGAAACTAATGAGATGTGTGAATGAAATAAATCCAGGACAGATTAACATTCTTCCCACTAATTGCTCATTAGCAAGGATTTCAACAAGTAAAAATCCTGTCATCTTCAGATCTGCACACGCACATGGGAGTTAAGACACGAGTGATTAGTGGGGGGGCGGCAGGGGGGTTGTAATGAACAATTGAGATGGTAACATTAACATGAAATCACCACTATTGCCCATTGGAAATTTCTGCCCAATTAATGCTTTACTAAAGTGCCGGGAGTCTCTCTGTTTTCTGAGCTGGAACCAATACTCTGCCATTCAGTTAATGTGAGACTTCCAAAGGTTCATGACTCTCTGAGAGAAAAAAATTCTCATCTTTTTTTGAAATGGCCGACCACTTATTTTTAAACTGTGATCGCCGCCCCCCCCCCAGGTTTAGATTCTTCCGCAAGAGGAACCATCCTTTCCACATCCACCCTTTCATTGAATCATAGAATCCTACAGTGCAGAAGGAGGCCATTCGGCCCCTTGAGCCAACCACAATCCCACCCAAGACCTATCCCCATAACCCCATGTACGTACCCTAGCACTGACACTAAGGTGCAATTTAGCATGTCCAATCCACCTAACCATGCATTTTGGACTGTGAGAGGAGACCTAAGCACCCGGAGGAAACCCACACAGACACAGGGAGAATGTGCAGACAGTGAGCCAAGATGGGAATCGAACCCGGGTCCCTGGAGCTGTGAGGCAGCAGTGCTAACCACTGTGCCACCGTGCCGCCCCTCAGGATCCTATGTATTTCCATCAAGTCAACTCTTACTCTTCTAAACTCCAGCGGACACAAGCCTGAACTGTCCAGCCTTTCCTCATAAGACAACCCACCCATTCCACGTGTTAGTCTAATAAACCTTCTCTGAAGTGTTCCCAATATATTAACATCCTTCCTTAAATAAGGAGACCAATACTGCACACAAACCATCACCAACACAAATATTTTTCATTTATAAAGCATAGTTTTGCTAACATTTGGGGACTCAAATTATGAACACAAAGAGAAACAACATGATGGAGATTTAGAAGTGATATGGCCAACTCATTTCCTGCACCTCAAAATTTCCCACTACACCACTGCAGGAATGGAAAGTCCTGTGGGTACCTGACACATTTCTGAACGCGTTGTTTTGGTTGTTGTGCAGAGAGCCGTGTGAGAGACGCAGAAAGTGTGAAATGGGAACAAGTATCGCCTCAGCCTGTGTAAAGTTTCGAAATGGATATTTATGATTCATCAACCTTTTCTGAAGATAAGGGCGCTGAACTGGGTCAGTGAAACTGTGTAAGTAAAAGACAGATGGGTGAGAGAAGCATTTATTCTCGGATCTATCTGTAAGGAGTGGCACAGTGGCACAGTGGGTTAGCACTGCTGCCTCACAGCGTCAGGGACCCGGGTTCAATTCCCAGTTTGGGTCACTGTCTGTGTGGAGTCTGCACGTTCTCCCCGTGTCTGCGTGGGTTTCCTCCGGGTGCTCCGGTTTCCTCCCACAGTCTGAAAGACGTGTTGATTAAGTGCATTGGCCATGCTAAATTCTCCCTCAGTGTACCCGAACAGGCGCCGGAGTGTGGCAACCAGGGGAATTTCACAGTAACTTCATTGCAGTGCTAATGTAAGCCTAATGTGACACTAATAAATAAACCTAAGTCAGCTGTGCCCCATTGGGCAGCTTGTCCTGAACCATAGAACTGTAGAAGCCTCACAGTGCAGAAGGAGGCCATTTGGCCCATCGTGTATGCCTCAACTCTCTGAAAGACCTTCTTACCCAGGCCCACCCCTCTCCCACCATGTGTGGCGGAGAAATCTTTGCAAGGACAGGAAGCCAGGGGAAGGGGGTGCTGAGGGAAAGGTTCCAGTTACAAGGTGCATTGTTGCATTCAGTTGAATGTCAACAAGATGTGTTTTATAAGTTTATTTATTTATTAGTCACATGTAAGGCTTACATTAACACTGCAATGAAGTTACTGTGAAATTCCCCTAGTCGCCACAGTCCGGTGCCTGTTCAGTCTGCACCGATCACAATCCCACCCAAGACCTATCCCCATAACCCCATGTACCTACCCTACCACTGACACTAAGGCGCAATTCAGCACGGCCAATCCACCTAACCCGCACATCTTTGGACTGTGGGAGGAAACCGGAGCACCCGGAGGAAACCCACGCAGACACGGGGAGAACGTGCAAACTCCACACAGACAGTGACCCAAGCTGGGATTCGAACCCTGGCGCTGTGGGGCAGCAGTGCTAACCACTGCACCACCCAGATACCCACCCGCGTATGATGACCTTTCCTGGTTGGTGCACAGTTCTCTGCTGCGGAGGGCGAGTGTGGAGGTCCAGAGTGTTGTGGCAACCAGGTCCATCTACTAACCAACCAGCAAGTTTGGTTAGTAATTGTATCTGTTTTTGACTTTATTGCTATTTTCTTCAGATTTTCCCAAATTCTTCAGATTCTTACCAAGAGTCACTTCCAAGTATGTTGGGTCGTATCACTGGCCATCCAGGTCAATTTTCAATTTGTTTTTGTGCTGGTATTGTAGGGGCGGATTACACTGGGTATAGTTTTACAGGGATAGAGTGCAGTGCTGAGGGAGTGCTACACTGTTGAAGGTGCTGTCTTTTGGATAAGATGTTAAATTAAGATCGTAGGTGGATTTGAAAGATCCCACAATGCTACTTCCAAGAAACAGTAAGAAGTCTAACAACACCAGGTTAAAGTCCAACAGGTTTATTTGGGGTCACGAGCTTTCGGAGCGTTGCTCTTTCATCAGGTGAGTGGAGAGGTAGGTTTCACAAACACGGCGTATTTAGACAAAGACTCAATTGCAAGATAATGTTTGGAATACGAGTCTTTACAAGTAATTAAGTCTTTACAGGTACAGACAGTGCGTGTGGAGAGAGGGATAATCACAGGTTAAAGAGGTGTATTGTCTCCAGCCAGGACAGTTAGTAGGATTTTGCAAGCCCAGGCCAAATAGTGGGGGTTACAGATAGTGTGACATGAACCCAAGATCCCGGTTGAGGCTGTCCTCATGCGTGCGGAACTTAGCTTTCAGTTTCTGTTCAGTGATCCTGCGTTGCAGTGCGTATTGAAGGCTGCCTTGAAGAACACTGGCATCTCTACATCATGATTTCCAAGAGTTCTGCCCAGATGTCCAGACCAATACTTATTCTTCATCCAAGGTCATTAAAACAGATTTAGTCGGTATCGCATTGCTGTAGAGGGGAGTTTGCTGTGGGCAAATTGGCTACCATGTTTCGTGTAATATGAATGCTTCAAGGCCTTTTGGCTGTAAAACACCTTGGGACATCCTGAGGTAAGATGTCATATAAAATCAGATCTTGCTTTCTTAATGAAATCCCTGGCCTGAGCAATGAGAGGGCGGAATTTACCGGCCGCATTCGCCCAAATGCCGGAAAATCCAGCCCAAGGTCAACGCACCGTTGCATAGTCTGTGACCCGCCCGCCTGGTACAATTCCCACGGTGGGCAGGATGGTTTTCTGGTCCTCATTCCGATAGTTTTATTGGAACTTATGGCCAAAGCTGTCATAGCTTGAACGAGCTTTAAGTGAAGTTACGAGAGTGAATTTTGCAAAAGAATGTCCTTTGCTGTCAGGACAATCTGTTGATGGTTAAATAGCCCGCCCCACCAACCCCCCCCCTTCCTCCCCACTGCCTCCCACTCTCCCCACCCGACCCCAAGTCCTCCAGTATTGCAACCACTATCCTTTGAAATAAGCTCCACTGATCCATGTGCCAAATGATCAAATTCTGAAGTAGATCCCCTCTTCAGCAGTTAAGGACGGTGTCCGGCCTTAAGGAGGATGGAGAACATGTTTTAAGGACACTCTGAATGCCTCATTGAAAAGGGGACAGATTGACATTGGTGCATAGGAGGAAGAACTCAGCACAGACTGTGCCACCTGGGGAGATGGTGGCCTTGTGGTATTGTCACTGGACCAAGAACCCAGACGCCCAGGCTAATGGTCTGGGGACACGGGTTCAAATCCCACCACAGCAGCTGGTGGAATTTAAATTCAACTCATAAATCTGGAATCAAAAGCTAGTTTCAGTAATGGTGACCATGACAGCTATAGTTGAGTGCCGTAAAAACCCATCTGGCTCACTCATATCCTCTCGGAAGGGAAATCTGTTATCCTTACCTGCTCTGGCCTACAAGTGACTCCAGAGCCACAGCAATGCTGTTGACTTTCAACTGTCCTCTGAAATGACCTAGTGAGCCACTCAGTTCAAGGGCAATTAGGGATGGACAACAAGCTCTGAGCCTTACGAGCAACTACAACCCCAAGGAAGATTACATTTAAAAGGAAAGTGTGGTGGCACCTCATTCAACAAGTCGCAGCACAGTCGGAAACTAACCGTGCAAACTCTCTTTTGGAGAAGCAGCAAAGGTGGAAGCAGAGAGAGCGAGAGAGAGCAGAACCCTGATTCGAGAAACCATCTCCGTTCCTCGGGGATTCATGCTGCATCTGCCCAGAGGCCCATGGCTCCGGGATTGGCCTGTTGAGTCAGCTGAGGATACACGCGTTGTAAAGCCTGGCAGATATCGCCTCAGTTTCGAGGGGCTGACAAGGACAATGATGATTCCCCTTCCCACCCAGTCATGCAACTCAGCCACGTGGAGACCCCAGGTGAGGTCTGGATTTCACTGAATGAGATGCTTCTCTGGACCAAACAGTCACAAAGTAAGGGAATGGCCACTTGGCCCAAGTATCTGGGGGGTGCAACACATATAGAGCCATGCCTTGGGAGGAGCGGTAGACTCTGGTCAAGCCACCAACAGCAGATTTTCTACTCCAGGAAGGCAAGACCTTGCTTTCAGATAACCAGCAGAATTTCCAAATAAAACAGGGAGAGAGAGAAACACTTCTTTTCAGCTTGATGTCCCTTCTAAAACTCAAACCTGCAGCTCAGAACTGAAAATGAGAGAGGTCTTGTCACCTGACCTGCCAACCAGTTTCCCTCCTAACAATGCAGGGCCATAATAACTAATCTCAGAAAGTATCTGAGGCCCCCATTTAAGCCACTTAAGGAGCACTAAAAGGACATCTGATAGACAGCTCAGCAGCAATGAGAAACACTGAAGCTGTGAGAGATCCAGACGTCATAGACGGAATCTTACTGCCTCGCCCATTCCAGAATTGGGGCAGGCGAGGCTCGCCTAATGGAATTCTCCGTTGGCCTCGGACGGGATTTTAGGAACCTCGCCTGAGCAAGGTGGTAAAATCCCGAGTTTAAAAGAAAACCTTTCTTAAAAGTACACTAACGTCACACAGACATGAAAATATTGAAAATAGCCAAGAAATGGCTGCTTGGCAGGCAGCTGGGTAATAAGTCTCTTTGCATTCTTACTGGTGTAGGAAGTCACAAGGATGGATGTGCTGGCTGACTAATGGCTGGAACACGGGGACAAGTCATGTGATGAAGTCTCCTGGAATACTTTGAATCACAGTTGACAACCTTAAGTGTAACCCATGGCAAAAACCTGCAGTCTCTTCATGTGGGAAAGCTGTTAACTGCAGCTTAATTAGGTCATACTCAATATAGCACATCATCAGTGGCTTGATGGTGAATAACCTCTTCGTGTTTTTTATATTCTGTGGTTCAGCCAACTCGACTCTACATAAAACTGTAAGTAGGTGTTGGAGGAAAGCATACAACATCAAACACCCTTCATACTGCTTTTAGTTTTCATTCGAGAAGTTTAATTTTAGCCTTGAGGTTCCTCTTTGTTCTTCTGGTGTCAAATGATCAAGGCTAGGCAGTTTAACTTTGGGCATTTGTTGACCTGATTGCCTTTGATCACCCTGCAAGGTCGGGAATAATTTAGTTGAGGAGCTGGAGTTTGGAGAGGAAGGAACTGAGAGGGAGAAGGGACAGGGTGGCATGTTATCCCCGTCACTGTTGAGTTCATCACTGTCCTTCAAGCCACCAAAAAAAAGCATAGAATCGTAGAATCCCTACAGTGCAGGGCAGCATGGTGGCATAGTGGTTAGCACTGCTGCCTCAAGCGCCAAGGACCCGGGTTTGATTCCTGGGTCACTGTCTGTGTGGAGCGTGCACATTCTTTGCTTTGATTTGATTTGATTTGATTTATTTTTGTCACATGTATTAACATACAGTGAAAAGTATTGTTTCTTGCGCGCTATACAGACAAAACATACCGTTCATAGAGAAGGAAACAAGAGAGTGCAGAATGTAGTGTTACAGTCATAGCCAGGGTGTAGGGAAAGATCAACTTAATGCAAGGTAGGTCCATTCAAAAGTCTGACAGCAGAAGGGAAGAAGCTGTTCTTGAGTCGGTTGGTGCATGACCTCAGACTTTTGTATCTTTTTCCCGATGGAAGAAGGTGGAAGAGAGAATGTCCGGGGTGCGTGGGGTCCTTAATTATGCTGGCTGCTTTGCCGAGGCAGCGGGAAGTGTATGGGAGGCTGGTTTGCGTGATGGATTGGGCTACATTCACGACCTTTTGTAGTTTCTTGCGGTCTTGGGCAGAGCAGAAGCCATACCAAGCTGTGATACAACCAGAAAGAATGCTTTCTATGGTGCATCTGTAAAAGTTGTTGAGAGTCATAGCTGACATGCCAAATTTCCTTAGCCTTCTGAGAAAGTAGAGGCGTTGGTGGGCTTTCTTAACAATAGTGTCGGCATGGGAGGACCAGGACAGGTTGTTGGTGGTCTGGACACCTAAAAACTTGAAGCTCTCGATCCTTTCTATTTCATCCCCATTGATGTAGACTGGGGCATGTTCTTCCCCGTGTCTGCGTGGGTTTCCTCTGGAGGCTCCGGTTTCCCCCCACAGTCTGAAAAACGTGCTGGTTAGGTGCATTGGCCGTGCTAAATTCTCCCTCACTGTACCCAAACAGGCGCTGGAGTGTGGCAACTAGGGGATTTGCACAGTAACTTCATTGCAGTGTTAATGTAAGCCTATTTGTGTCACAAGTTAATAAACTTTAAAAACTTTAACTGCCCTTCCCCTCCTTCTCCGTTTCTCCACAACTATGCCATGTCCTGGGAGAGATAAAGAAAAACAAGAGAAGCACCCTGACCCAGTAACGCGAGAAACTCCTTTCATTCTGTGCCTTGCTGGGAGTGACAGAGCACGGACTTGTTAAACTCACCCTGCCGGTTATGTGAAGGTTCCATTGTGAAATATTATTGCTGAAGGAGAGCTGCTTTCCTCTTTCCCCCTCCCTGCTGCTGGAGATGTCACACGGGGCTGGTCAGCTTCATTTAGCGGTTGCACACACTTCCTGTAGATGATACAAAATCGACCATGCGGTCGCTGGCAGGGAGGGAAGTTGCAGACTGCAGCAAGATATCAATGAACTGGTCAGGGGGCAGAAAAGAAGAGAAGAGAATTCAATCCAGAGAAGATCGATTGAAATCATTCCTTTGTTGGAGGGGGGAAGGACGGGGGCAAAACATGAGAATAAATGGTAGGATTCTTGGAAGCTTGGAGTGCTTTTCCACAGATCCCTGAAGGGCAACGAGACAAGGAGTTTAATGGAATATTTCCCGTAGGGCGGCGCGGTGGCGCAGTGATTAGCACTGCTGCCTCACAGCACCAGGGACCCGGGCTCGATTCCCGGCTGGGGTCACTGTCTGTGTGGAGTTTGCACATTCTCCCCGTGTCTGCGTGGGTTTCCTCCGGGTGCTCCGGTTTCCTCCCACAGTCCGAAAGATGTGCGGGTTAGGTGGATTGGCTGTGCTAAATTGCCCCTTAGTGTCGGTGGGGGCTAGCTAGGGTAAATGCATGGTGTTATGGGGATGGGGTCTGGGTGGGATCGTGGTCGGTGCAGACTCGATGGGCCAAATGGCCTCCTCCTGCACTGTAGGATTCTATGAATTGATAAGCTGAACATAGAATATAAGAGTATTGACATGATGCTAGAACTGTGATAGGCCACAGCTAGTGTTTGTTTTAAGTCATTGGATGTGGGAGTCACTGGCAAAGCCAGCATTTGTTGTCCATCCAAACCCACTTTAAAGTCAACCACATGTCAATCTGGAGCCCGATGTAGGCCAGACCGGGTAGGGATGGCAGCTTTCCTTCCCTAAAGGAACATTAGTGAAGCAGGTAGGTCTTTACAACATTGATGATAAGTCGATGGTGACCATTACAGGATCTGGTTTTATGTTCCAGATTTAATTAGTTGAATTTAAATCCCACCAGCTGCCACAGTGGGGTTGAAGCTTGAGTCCAGATGACCCTTGGGTTATCTGGACTCGAAATGTCAGCTCTTTTCTCCCCTTACAGATGCTTCCAGACCTGCTGAGATTTTCCAGCGTTTTCTCTTTTGGTTTCAGATTCCAGCATCTGCAGTAATGTGCTTTTATCTAGCAAGTAGGTTAGGCTGGGTAGCTCTTCATTGGCTGGGACAGACACAATGGGCTGAATGGCCTCCTTTGAGCTGTAACTTTCCATTCCTGTTTCCCCTTCTCTAGCTGCTGCTGTTCAGTGGTCAGAATGGGTCAGAGTGGGTCAGAGTGGGTCAGAATGGGGTCAGAATGGGGTCAGAGTGGGTCAGAATGGGTCAGAGTGGGTCAGAGTGGGTCAGAGTGGGTCAGAATGGGTCAGAATGGGTCAGAGAGGGTCAGAGTGGGTGGGATACTTTTTTTATCTCACACAAAACGCTGAATGTTCAATAAGAGAATATTCTTCATTGATTACCAGAACAAAGCCTTATCTATAAAGACACCCTCCCTTCTGTACTCCGTGCCCCTGCCAGAAACTAATCCATCTCCGTCCTGTAGAGACAGAACCAACTGAAATGTTTTTCTCTGGAGTGTAGGAGGCTGGGGGGTGATCTTATAGAGGTCTATAAAATAATGAGGGGCATAGATCAGCTAGATAGTCAATATCTTTTCCCAAAGTTAGGGGAGTCTAAAACCAGAGGGCATAGGTTTAAAGTGAGAGAGGAGAGAAACAAAAGGGTCCAGAGGGGCAAATGTTTCACACAGAGGGTGGTGAGTGTCTGGAACAAGCTGCCAGAGGTAGTAGTAGAGGCGGGTACAATTTTGTCTTTTAAAAAGCATTACATGGGTAAGATGGGTATAGGGGGACATGGGCCAAATGCGGGCAATTGGGACTAGCTTAGGAGTTAAAAAAAGGGATGGCATGGATAAGTTGGGCCGAATGGCCTGTTTCCATGCTGTAAACCTCTACAACTCTATAATGTATTCCAGAATCTCACTATTCATAGACTGGTAATAGAGTCATTAACAGCCCCATCTATCCAGAAGCAGTTTGCTTTGGTGCACTTGGTAGCACCTCTTGTCTCTGGCCCGCAAGTTCCAGGTTCAAGTCCCACTCCGGAGTTTCACATAGATCAACGTTGAATGCATGGTGCAGTACCGCACCGGTGGAAGTGTCATCGTGTGGATGAGACATTAAACGCGGACCCGGATGCCTGCTCAGGTGGATTTAAATAACCCCATGACCATCATCCTGAAGGAGAACACGGGAGGCATCGCTGGTGTCCTGGCCAACATCGACAGTACAAAAAACAGGAGTTGATGGCCTAGTGGTATTATCGCTAGACTATTAATCCAGAAACTCAGCTAATGTTCTAGGGATCTGGGTTCGAATCCCACCACGACAGATGGTGGAATTTGAATTCAATTTAAAAAATCTGGAATTAAGAATCTACTGATGACCATGAAACCATTGTCAATTGTTGGAAAAACCCATCTGGTTCACTAATGTCCGTTTGGGAAGGAAATCTGCCATTCTTACCTGGTCTGGCCTACATGTGATTCCAGGGCCACAGCAAAGTGGTTGACTCTCAACTGCCAGTGGGCAGCTAGGGATGGGCAATAAATGCTGGCCAGCCAGTGACGCCCATGATCCACAAATGAATAAATAAAAATTTGGCCATGATCACATTGCTGTTTGTGGGATCTTGCTGTGCACCAATTGGCTGCCACATCTCCTGCACTGCAAAGTGGCTACACTTCAAAGGTACTGCACTGGCTGTGATGCAACGCTGAGGCATCCGGATGTCATGAAAAGCACCACATAAATACAAGGCTTTTAAAAAAATAATTTGCTCTTTGGACTGCTCATGTTTCTGCCTTTAATTTTGCAGTCACATTATTTGTGCATCCCTGACTCCTGTTCGCTTAACGTCCTGTTCTTGAACTGTGCCGTTACGCTGATAAAAGAAGCCCCAGCGTTATGAGCTCTCTCCAAGGAATCTGGGGACATTGTGGATGAGTTTAAACACTGTCTCGTGGGGCCTATTTACTGCACCTGTGGGCTCGGAGACCGCTTAGAGTTTGTTGTGGCCACCTGCGGCCTCATTGTCTTTGCCTCTTTATAAAGACTTGTTTGTTAAGGTTCCTGTCTGATATATGATTGTTAATGGTAGTGTTTACAGAGTTTAGTGTGGTTCAGCATGCTAATTGACTCATGTTCGTGGTAAACATTCAGCTTGCCTTGTGTTACACGCTCACAGAGCAAGCTTCCTTGACGATTCTGTCATTCTGTGACCTCCACGCTTGGAAAATATGATCGATTTACCTCAATGTTACTGTGGACAACCCGGCAGGAATGGGCTGGAGTTTGCAGGGATTGGATTATAATCTCCAGCACACAGCTGTGAGCAAATAATTGCACGGTTAAATAAAATGATGCCCTTCTCCATTTTCTGCGGATATTTCTGTTTATTAGTTATTTTTTAAAAAGGTTGTGGCATTGATGATGTTTGACTGGCAGGCAGGCATTGTCCAATCAGGTAAGAAAGGCTCTTTTTCCAATCGGCTGCAGGAAGGGTGGGGCTCTACGATGATGGACAAGTCGTGCGACAAATGATGGAAGCAGAGGTGGTGCTGGGGTTGGGTCATGTGATAGAGTCATAGAGGTTTACAGCATGGAAACAGGCCCTTCGGCCCAACTTGTCCATGCCACCTTTTTTTTAGCCACTAAGCTAGTCCCAATTGCCCACGTTTAGCCCATATCTCTCTATACCCATCTTACCCATGTAACTGTCTAAATGCTTTTTAAAAGACAAAATTGTACCCGCCTCTACTACTACCTCTGGCAGCTCATTCCAGACACTCACCACCCTCTGTATGAAAAAGTTGCCCCTCTGGACCCTTTTGTATCTCTCCCCTCTCAGTTTAAACCTATGCCCTCTAGTTTTAGACTCCCCTACCTTTGGGAAAAGATATTGACTTTCTACCTTGTCTATGCCCTCGTTATTTTATAGACCTCTATAAGGTCACCCCTCAGCCTCCTACGCTCCAGAGAAAAAAGTCCCAGTCTATCCAGCCTCTCCTTATAACTCAAACCATCAAGTCCTGGTAGCATCCTAGTAAATTTTTTCTGCACTCTTTCTAGTTTAAGATGATTAGACTGCAGGAAGGTATTCAGGCAGAGTTGGCAACCACGTCAGGGACAGCCGTCTCCCAATCAAGCGCCTCCAAAATCTTGAATTTATATAGTGTCTGTGATGCAGCAAAACATCCCAAGATGCCGATTTGTGAATTCAATGGGGTTTTATCCCTTGCCCTCAAAGTAAAATCTCCAACATCAGCATCCTGAATTCATGGTGGCATCAGGAATTCCCTGCCCTCCATGGAATAATAGGATTGGCACTCAATTAATGCGCAGCTGGGATTCGGACACCATGGCTCTCACCAACTTTTACAGATGCACCATAGAAAATATTCTTTCTGGCTGTATCACAGCTTGGTATGGCTCCTGCTCTGCCCAAGACCGCAAGGAATTACAAAAAGTCGTGAATGTAGCCCAATCCATCACACAAACCAGCCTCCCATCCATTGACACTGTCTACACTTCCCGCTGCCTCGGCAAAGCAGCCAGCATAATCAAGGACCCCATGCACCCGGACATTCTCTCTTCCACCTTCTTCCATCAGGAAAAAGATACAAAAGTCTGAGGTCACGTATCAACCGACTCAAGAACAGCTTCTTCCCTGCTGCTGTCAGACGTTTGAATGGACCTACCTTGCATTCAGTTGATCTTTCTCTACACCCTAGCTATGACTGTAACACTACATTCTGCACTCTCTCGTTTCCTTCTCTATGAACAGTATGCTTTGTCTGTATAGCGCGCAAGAAACAATACTTTTCACTGTATGTTAAGACATGTAACAAGAATAAATCAAATCAAATCAAATAATCTTCGTCCTTTGTGACAATATTCGATGGCAGTCCATGGTATCCGCACTTTGAAGGAGGACAAACTCTGGGTTGGTGCTTTTTCTTTACATCCATTACTGCACAGAGAGACCCCATAATGGAGGCCGGTCATAGCCTGAGTGTCTGAGGGCCTGGGTGCAGCTCCCTATACCTATGGAAAGGATGTACACAATGGAAGAGTGTGCCTAAAGGACAATGCTTAAATCATCAACCTGGAAATACCCCTGGAAATATCTCTAGGATGCTGAACGGTCTCCTTGAGCTGTAACGTAAAGTCCATGCATGGTGGACAATATAATTCTTTCACACCCCCTATTAAACTCTAAGCCTGCCCTGCAATGCGCCAGCATTGTCAGAGAGACTCCAGTGCTGTAGTGCTCAATGGTGAGTTCAGCAACCTACAAGTTAGACACTTGCAAACTTGCACACTGCCCACTTATCTTGGATGCTGGGCTGAGAGATAGATTGGCCGCAGTAACAGCCATGTGTTGATACTGCTTCCTTGTCTTATTCCAATTCATTATTTAAAACACCAGAGTACAAGGGGCGGCAGGGTGGCACAGTGGTTAGCACTGTTGCCTCACAGCGCCTGGGACCCGGGTTCAATTCCAGCCTCGGGTCACTGTCTGTGTGGAGTTTGCACGTTCTCCCCATGTCTGCGTGGGTTTCCTCCGGGTGCTCCGGTTTCCTCCCACACTCCAAAGATGTGCAGGTTAGGTTGATTTGGCCATGCTAAATTGCCCCTAATGTCAGGGGGATTAACAGGGTAAATGAGGGTTCAGGAATAGGGCCTGGATGGGATTGTGGTTGGTACAGACTTGGTGGGCCAAATGGACTCCTTCTGTACTATAGGGATTCTATGATTCTACATAGCCATCAAGGGATTTTCACAGTAACTTCATTGCGGTGTTTATGTAAGTCCACTTGTGACACTAATAAATAAACTTAAACTTAAACTTAGTTATAGCAACTGCCCAATCAGATGTATAATAACTTGATGTTACACAATCTGACTTGAGAACTCTGATAAGTCAGGTCACGTGATTCCAATATGACTTATTTCCAAGCTTCCAGTTCACTCTGAGAACTCAGATACATCACACTGCACAATCCAATGTGATTACATGACCAAAACTCATAGACATTCTCCTTTGATCTCTATGGCTGGGATTCTCCGACCTTGTCCGCGGCTGGGATTCTCCAGTCCCGCTGCTGTGAATGGAGATTTGGCTGAGTGCCTGATTCTCCATTCTCGCTGGCAGTGGGAGCTGGGTGTACAACATTGGAGAATTCCGGCCTATATCTCAGGTATACTGCGGCTAAATCACATCAGAAAACACACAAAATGTCATCGGACAGGTAAACATGGATCTGGGATGATGTGTTTCGCAACCTTTCTCTGATACTATGATTATTTGGGCCATTTAACCTCTTCAATCACTCTATTGTTATGAACACAGTGACCAGACCAATATCTCCCTCGGCTCTTAAGATATAACGGAATGACTTTCATACATTTCCTCAGCCCTGCTTCACAAAGCACTCAACTGTTCCACTTGAAATCCGGTTCAACTTGCATGTTAATGCAACAAATAGTCCAACACACAGGTAGTATGAAGGCACATTCCCATACCAGTTACAATGGAGGTAAATAACTGAAGCAGCCATATAAATACTGTGGCTACAAGAGCAGATCAGAAGTTGGAAATTCTGCGGTGAGTAACTCACCTCCTGACTCCCCAAAGCCTGTCCACCATCTACAAGGCACAAGTCAGGAGTGTGATGGAATACTCCCCACTTAGCTGGATGAAGGCAGCTCCCAACACGCTCAACAAGCTTGACACCATCCAGGGTACAGTAGCCCGGCTTGTTTGACATCCCATGCACCATCTTAAACATTCACTCCCTCCATCAGTGACGCACAGTGGCAGCAGTTGTTGTTGTTAATGTATCTTCACACCCATACTGTTTTTACCCTTTGGGGAATAAATGGGGAGAAGTGGTAGAAAGATTCCAGGGCTGATTATCAGCCTGTTAAACCGCGTTAAAGAACCTTCCGTGGTCAACAAGTCTTGGCGTTGGACTCAAACCTGAGCTGCTGGTCCAGTGGTAGGGGCACTACACACTGTGCCACAAGACCTCTTACAGTGATAGCAGAGTGTACCATCTACAAGATAAAAAAATAGGGTGACATTGGAAGAACAGAACCTGCCTTTTCTGATCCTTACATTGTTCTTTCGGTTTCCATATTGAGTGTGAAGAAAGTAAAAGCAATGTTTGTGTTCATACTGCACCGTGACCAGTTCGGAACATCCCAACGCTCAATGAAACACTTGGTGAAGTGTTGTTACTGTTCCAGTGTAGGGAATGTGGCAGCCAGGCTTGCACACAAAGCAAGCTCCCATAAACAGCAGTGTGATAAATGACCGCGTTGCCTGTTTTCAATATCGGTTGAGTGATAGATTTTGGCCAGGCACGGAGGCAAATCTACCCTGCCCTCCTTCAGAAAGATGACCATGGAATCTTTTCCTTCCAGCTGTAGGACCATCCACCCCTGCGCCCGCCACCTGGGACCCAGAACAGCAATGATAATTCAGGGACAATCCCCTTGCACATAGGATGGCCAGTCACCGTGGGTGGAGGCTGGGGGGGAGGGGCGGGAGGGGGGGTGGTGGGAGAGAGTCTGTGCAATCTGAGATCAGACAGGAACGGGGAACGTCGAGTCTGATATCAGACACATGGGATACATATGAAACAGGCCTTAGGGAGACTTACAATGTCAAGCCATCAACCAGCCAACTGTTCCCAGTAAATCACAATTGACCACAGCTAATGATGGCTACAGAATCAGCTGCCAGTTGGATTTGTGCATTGTCCCAGTTGCTTCCCCTGCAACCCATTATTCCAGTAAGAGTTTCAAAGTTCATTTATTAGTGTCACAAGTAGGCTTACATTAACACTGCAATGAAGTTACTGTGAAAATCCACTAGTTGCCACACTCTGGCGCCTGTCCTATTTTTAAAATTTGATTTGATTTATTATTATCACGTGTATTAACATACACTGAAAAGTATTGTTCCTTGCGTGCTATATAGACAAAGCATACCGTTCATAGAGAAGGAAATGAGAGAGTGCAGAATGTAGCGTTACAGTCATAGCTAGGGTGTAGAGAAAGATCAACATAGTACGAGGTAGGTCCATTCAAAAGTCTGACGGCAGCAGGGAAGAAACTGTTCTTGAATCGGTTGGTATGTGACCTCAGACACTTCGGGTACACTGAGGGAGAATGTAGTATGGCCAACGCATCCTAACCATCACATCTTTTGGACAGTGGGAGGAAACCTGAGCACCCGGAGGAAACCCACGCAGACACGGGGAGAATGTGCAAACTCTGCACAGACAGTGACCCAAGCCGGGAATCGAACCCGTTGTGAGGGTTCGACGAATTGCGTTGTGAGGCAGCAGTGCTAACCGCTGTGCCATCATGAAGTCAATTAAGATGCAGACGTCACAGTCTCAACTGATCTTTGCTTCTGGGAACAGGCGAGATCTCGGTTTAAAATCTCCATCAAAAGGCAGGACCCCTCAGAGTGCAGCACTCCGCTGGAGTGACAGAGTAGATTTTGCTCCCTGTAGTCAGACTTGAACCCACAACCTTCTGACGTATAAGCAAGAATTCCATTGTTGAGCCACAGCTGCTGATGGGGGGAAAAATACTATTTTACAGCATGTCCCTGTAGGCTGCAACATTCTGTTGTCCTCTCTCTGATTTAACTTGTTTTCAACTTGTTTTTCTCAATCTGGAAAAATGGTGTTTTTGGAAGAACAAGTTGGCGATTGATGAACAGAATTGGTCGTCACCGATGCTGCAATTTCTAAGCTGCCAGTTTAACGAAGGGATTGCACACTGGGCCCAGTTTCCGAAACTGTCACACATTCTCTTTCCTTTGAGCTTTGATGTAGGATTAAATAGCGGATATTAGGCTGCTCCTGGTGGAATATCACGCTTACCTGATGACTAAATGTGATTGCGAAACACACAAGGGGTCAGACCCGCCCTTGAGCTGCAGGAGTACCTGGACTGCTGTCAACAACGGCAGAAGTAACTTGCATTTATATAGCACCTCAGCCGCAGTAAAACATTGTAAGGCACTTCGCAGGAGTGTTATCGAACAACATTTAACGCAGAGCCAGAAAATATTGGCCCAGGTCTTCTGAATAGCAGCAGGGTGGGTGAGGCCACAACCGGAGCATTGTGTGCAGTTCTGATCACCATAGTATAAGAAGGATGCAATAGTTCTGGAGAGAGTGCAGAGGAGGTTTACAAGAATAAGAATTGTGGAGCTACGAGAAGAGATTGGATAGGTTGGGGTTAAGATGGCACAGCGGCACAGTGGTTAGCACTGCTGCCTCACAGCGCCAAGGACCCGGGTTCAATTCCCAGCTTGGGTCACTGTCTGTGTGGAGTTTGCACGTTCTCCCCGTGTCTGCGTGGGTTTTCTCCAGCTGCTCCGGTTTCCTCCTTCAGTCCGAAAGACGTGCTGGTTAGGCGCATTGGCCGTGCTGAATTCTCCCTCAGTGTACCCGAACAGGCGCCAGAGTGTGGGGACTAGGGGATTTTCACAGTAACTTTCTTGCAGTGTTAATGTAAGCCTACTTGTGACACGAATAAAATAAAAAAAGAAAAGTTATTTTCCTTGGAACAAAGGAGGCTGAGTGAGGGGTGACTCGATAGAGGTGTACAAAATTATGAGGGGAAGAGATAAAGTGGACGGGATAAAATTGTTTCCCTTGGTGGAGAATTCTAGAACCAGGGGACACAGATTGAAGATAAGTGGCAGTGGGTGTAGAGGGGACGTGAGGGAGAACCTTTCTACACAGAGGGAATTCACTGCCTGAGTTGGTGGTGGAGGCAGAGATCCTAAACTCTTTTAAAAAGTACCTGGATCAGCACCCTAGCTGCTATAAGCTACAGGGCTATGGGCCGGATGCAGGAAGGTGGGATTAGAAAGGGCATCTGGGTGTTCTCGGGCTGGCATGGACAAGATGGGGCAAACGGCCTCCTTCTGTGCTGTAACTTTTCTATGGTTGAATGGGTGCGCCTGACTCTGTTCGAAGTTTAATCTGCCCGCTTCCCATTTTACACGGACCCATTGCACCTTCCAGCCCCGACTCCAGTTTGAATCCAGTGACAATCAGTGAAAGGCGAGTGTAACTCAGATGAAGCCATGCCCCCTCTTACGTTGTGAGCGGAAGACACGCCCCTTCAGGTCTGTCTTCATTTGATGAATTTACCCGGTTTTCAAATGGACCAGTCAAACTCCGAAAATTCAAGCCTAATCTCTCCAGCCAATCCACATAACCCTTATCCCTGGGACCATCCTGGTGAATCTCCAGTGCAGTCACATCTTTCCTGAAGTGTGATGTCCAGGACTGCGCAATATTTCAGTTGAGGCGACACTTGTGTTTTGCAAAGGTTCATCATAACCTCCATACTTTCACACCCAATGTTTCCATTCATAAATCCCAGGATCCCATATCCATTATAAACACTTTCCCAGCATGCTCTGCCGCCTCCAATGACTTGTGCATATATACTCCGCAGGATCTCAATACCTAGAAACCATAGAAACCCTACGGTGCAGAAGCCCATCAGGTCTGCACTAACAACAATCCCATTTTGGCCGTATCCCTGTAATCCCACATATTTACCCCGCTAATCCCTCTAACCTACACGTCCAGAACACCAAGGGGCAATTTAGCACGGCCAATGCACCTAACCTGCACATCTTTAGACTGCGAGAGGAAACCGGAGCACCCGGAGGAAACCCACGTAGACACAGGGAGAACATGCAAACTCCACACAGACAGTGACCCAAGCCGGGAATTGAATGCAGGTTCCTGGAGCGGTGAGGCAGCAGTTCTAACCCACTGTGCCACCGTGCCGCCCACCTGGACATTATACTCCATTTGCCATATCCTCGCCCACTCACTCAGCCTGTCCAAATCTCTCTGCAGTTCTTCTCCGTCCTCCACACGATTCACTTTTCCACTTATCTTTGTGTCGTCTGCAAACTTCGTTACCCTACACTCCGTCCCCTCCTCCAGATCATCTATATAAATGGTAAATAGTTGCGGCCCGAGTACCGATCCCTGCGGCACGCCACTAGTTACCTTCCTCCAACCGGAAAAACACCCATTTATTCCGACTCTTTGCTTCCTGTCGGATAGCCAGTCCCCAATCCACTTTAACACACTACCCCCAACTCCGTGTGCCCTAATCTTCTTCAGCAGCCTTTTATGGGGCACCTTATCAAACGCCTTTTGGAAATCCAAAAACACCGCATCCACCGGTTCCCCTCCATCAACCGCCCTAGTCACATCTTCATAAAAAGTCGGTACGTGTCCTCAGACTTTTGTATCTTTTTCCCGACGGAAGAAAGTGGAAGAGGGAATGTCCGGGATGCGTGGGGTCCTTAATTATGCTGGCTGCTTTGCCGAGGCTGCGGGAAGTGTAAACAGAGTCAATGGATGGGAGGCTGGTTTGTGTGATGGATTGAGCTTCATTCACGACCCTTTGTAGTTTCTTTTGGAACCAGCAGAGTGCACACCCACCCCCAACCCCATCCCAACCCCCGCCATCCCACCACATGAGTCCATTAACACACAATGGAGTAATCTCCCTGCAGTGTGCTGAGGGGGTGCCATCAGGCCAGAGGCTTCTTGCTGAATTTATGTAGCTGCTGCAACAAAAGAACCACCCTCCCCAGGCCCCAACAATCCCCCAGCACAGCTTTCTCCTCCATTCCACAAGGCATCCCAGCTACCCGCGTCTGCATTGTTAATTTAGTTCTACTGCTCCCAGGTAGGGGAGGGGCTTCCATGTTGAGGCGCTCTCGGGGTTCCCCGATCTGCCTCAGGAGCAGGTGAGGGGTTGCCAAGGCCCCAGAACTGCCAGTCCACTGATTGGAGCAATAGAATTGAGAACCTATGGTTGGCGAGCTCAAAGGCAACCAGCCAATTAGGGGGCTGTTTCCAGAAATATTCCTGAACCAGTCTTACTGCTGACAAAGCGGCACGGTAGCACAGTGGTTAGCACTGCTGCTTCATAGCACCAGGGACCCGGGTTCAATTCCGGTCTTGGGTCACTGCCTGTGTGGAGTTTGCACGTTCTCCCCGTGTCCGCGTGGGTTTCCTCCGGGTGCTCCGGTTTCCTCCCACAGTCCAAAGATGTGCGGGTTAGGTAAATTGGTCATGCTAAATTGCCCTTTAGTGTCCGTAGATGTGTAGGTTAGGGGGATTAGCCATGGTAAATCTGCAGGGTTATGAGGATAGGATAGGGCTTGGGTGGGATGCTCTTTCAGAGAGTTGATGCAGACTTGATGGGCCGAATGGCCTCTTTCTGAACTGTGTGGATTCTATGACAATTACGAGATCGGGACTCCTATCTAAGAATTCCAAAACCAATGAGGAAAAACCTCCTCATGAATTCAGATAAAAACTAATCTAAAGAGTATCTCCTGGAAATTTTAAAATCAATTGTTTAGAAGCTAAGGATCACAGCTGTACAGCCCGAGAACCCTGAACAAACATTCTAAATTCAAACAGCGAGACACACACAGGACACAACATAACGGGCGGAACTTTCCCCTCCCGCCCGACACGGGGATCATAGCGGGCGGAGGTGGGCCATGCAAAGGTCCGTTGACCTCAGGCGGGATTTTCCGGTCTTGGGGCGAGCGCGGCCGGAAAATCCTGCCCAGCATCTTTCCTGGTTGGCTACACTCAAAATGGTTACCGTGCAACCATCTTCTCACCCATCTTAAAGCAACACAGTCACTGAAGCCACGGTGTTGGCATTGTAAAACATGGCTTTATTCTGCCCTAGCAGCTCTGGCGCAAAAGGGAGGGACCTCAGTGTCCGCAGTGAGACACTGCGGAAATCCCCTACAGCAGCTGAAGCACAAAAAATTAGGACAACGGTCGCTTTCAATGCCTCAGACATAGTGTGTGTGTGTGTCCCCAACTCCCCCCCGTCCCCCACCAACCCCCCCCCTCCTGCCTCCCCACCGACCCCCAACATAGTCAGATGCAATCTCACAGTTGGTAGTTTCTGTCTCTCTTGAGAGGATGGGTTCTTTTCTGCCCTGCACCTGTCGTGCTTGGTAGTTGAACCTTACCCGTATACCCTCACCCACAGCAAGGGTGTAGGGTGACCCCTTATCCTTCACGAGTCTCAATGGACCTCAACCCCTTCGAGGTGGGCTGCTTCCTCCTGTGGGAAGACGTGTTGATGCTGCTTCTGGCCAACTTAATCCTCTCTCCCTTTCTATCCTCTCTTCATCTGAGGAAGATCCACGCTCCGCCTGACATAACTATCTCCATCTGGGAGCAATATGAGCTGCTGAGAGGCAGACTGACTGATGTTACGGCCAGTCAGTTAAAGACAGAAGCCTCCCGACACTAAAAGACTCTGAACAAAGCGGTTCAGAAAGCCATCTAGGAAGTCAAAACTCAAGCAACAGATATTAAGGCCCACCGCCACACTCTTTGATCCTCCGGCAGACTTACATCCTGCCTGGGAGCGGGAATGTGCTTGTTGGGAGGTCCCTGCGCACCCTGACAGTCTGTGTACCCACTATGAAACCGCATAGGCTGCTTTGAAATCGCGGTGTACTGCCCCTTTAATTAGCTCCACTGCCCCCTTTCGCTGACGCTGGGAGGGCTGCCAACCTTCTGGCCCGGAATATCGCACCACAGCGTGTAGGCGTCACAGCGTTGGCCTTCCCACCCCCGCATCCTAAAATTCAGGCCAAGGCGATGAAGCTGCAAGGCCTTCCTGAGCAAAAAAATCCAGAAGCTTCCTTTGTGAACACTTTTACATTACGTACACGGCATGTCCTTCCCTTCAGTGAACTCCGCGTCACAGAGATAAACGCAGAGCCTTGGAATACCTGATTGAAGTTCTGCCACGGCGGAGCAGTGTTCCCGACAGGGATCCCTTCTGGGCCAAAGTTCAGCAGCAAGGGTGATGCGCTATCAATAAGGCGAAAGACTACCGATATGCCAATATAAGTGTAGGCTTTTATTCACAACAGAATCAGGAGCAGATCCCAACAATTAACCGACCTGGACTGAACAAGGGGGAGGAGACAGCCACCTTTATACTAGGTGCTGAGGGGAGGAACCAAACTGGAAGGGGATGTGTCCAGGTATGACAAACACACACAACGGTGGTCCATATAGGACAAAGGCACAACTGAGGTCCACCACAAAGGGGAAGGTCTGCGGAAAGGTTTCTATTGTCAGATAACGTTCAGCAGCGACTCCCTGTTCTTGGGATAGATGCTGCGGGTCTCTAACTCTGATATCCTGAGGAGGTTGGAAGAGATTAACGTTTTCATAGAATCATAGAATCCCTACAGTGCAGAAGGAGTCCATTCGGCCCATCGAGCCTGCACCGACCACAGTCCCACCCAGGCCCTATTCCCATAACCCCATACATTTACCCTGCTAATCCCCCTGGCACTGGGGTTTTAATGATATATGCTGCCTGTTGCCCCTGGCCCCTGTACCACATTCATTTCTCTCAAGTCCAAGAACAACCTTCTGGCCTGGAATATCGCACCACAGCGTGTAGGCGTCACAGCGTTGGCCTTCCCACCCCCGCATCCTAAAATTCAGGCCAAGGCGATGAAGCTGCAAGGCCTTCCTGAGCAAAAAATCCAGAAGCTTCCTTTGTGAACATTACGTACACGGCATGTCCTTCCCTTCAGTGAACTCCGCGTCACGGAGATAAACGCAGAGCCTTGGAATACCTGTCAAATTGTTTAGTTTAGTTATCAGTGTCACAAGTAGGCTCACATTAACACTGCAGTGAAGTTACTGTGAAAATCCCCTAATCGCCACACTCCAGCGCCTGTTCGGGTACACTGAGGGAGAATTTAGCACGGCCAATGCACCCTAACCAGCACATCTTTTGGACTGTGGGAGGAAACCGGAGCACCCAGAGGAAACCCACACAGACACGAGGAGAACGTGCAGACTCCACACAGTCACCCAAGCCGGGAATCGAACCTGGATCCCTGGCGCTGTGAGGCAGCAATGCTAACCACTGTGCCACCAAGCCATCTTATCTGATACTTAGAATAGAAGTCCTGCAGTGCAGAAGGAGGCCATTTGGCCCATCGGGTCCGCACCAACCACAATCCCACCCAGACCCTATTCCCATAACCCCACATATTTACCCTGTTAATCCCCCTGACACTAGGGTCAATTTAGCATGGCCAATCAACCTAACCTGCACATCTTTGGACTGTGGGAGGAAACTAGAGCACCTGGAGGAAACCCATGCAGACACGGGGAGAACGTGCAGAATCTGCAGAGACAGTGACCCAAGCTGGGAATTGAATCCGGATCCCTGGCGCTGTGAGGCAGCAGAGCTAACCACTGTGCCACCATGCTGCCCAATTTTGAGAGTGTTTCAAAGGAGCAGAGTGAAACAGCGAGGTTTAGGGAGGGAGTTCCAGAGCGTAGAGACTAGACAACAGATTGGGAGAATCTTACAGATGTTCTTCAGTGTCCTGTCTGAGTAGTATAAACACTCCCACAATTAGACATGTTTTGCCCCCTTTTTTGACACACATCTTTTGCATACTGAAACCGATTCTATAAAAACCGCTTGTGCTTTTGATATTCCTGCTTCCTAAATTGCTGTTTTGTCAAAAAAATACAGCTAATAATGAATTACTTTTCATTACACACACTTCCATTAACTTCTGTAACATTGAGGGGGCCTGCACGGTGGCACAGTGGTTCGCACTGCTGCCTCACAGCGCCAGGGACCCGGGTTTGATTCCAGCCCAGGTCACTGTCTGGAGTTTGCACATTATCCCCGTGCCTGCGTGGGTTTCCTTCGGGTGCTCTGATTTCCTCCCACAGTGCAAAGACGTGCAGGTTAGGTTCATTGGCCATGCTAAATTACTCCTTAGTGTCAAGGGGATTACCGGGGTAAATGTGTGGAGTTACGGGGATAGGGCCTGGGTGGGATTGTGGTCGGCACAGACACGATGAGCTGAACATTCTCCTTCTGCAGTGTAGGGATTCTATGATGCTTCCAAACCCCTTGAAAAACATACCTTAACAGGCAGCATACTTTGCTTCATAAGCTGCCAGTTAATGAAACATTGTGATATACATAGCAAGTGGGGTATTTTTGAACCAATGCTTTTATTAAGAAGTTGAGGGTAACAAAGAACAAAGAACGATACAGCACAGGAACAGGCCCTTCGGCCCTCCAAGCCTGCGCCGCTCATGTGCCCAACTAGACCATTCGTTTGTATCCCTCTATTCCCAGTCTGTTCATGTGGCTATCTAGATAAGTCTTAAACGATTCCAGCGTGTCCGTCTCAATCACCTTGCTTGGCAGTGCATTCCAGGCCCCCACCACCCTCTGTGTAAAATACGTCCCCCTGACATCTGTGTTGAACCTTGCTCCCCTCACCTTGAACCCGTGACCCCTTGTGTTTGTCACCTCCGACCTGGGAAAAAGCTTCCCACTGTTCACCCTATCAATGCCCTTCATAATTTTATACACCTCTATTAGGTCGCCCCTCATCCTCCGTCTTTCCAGTGAGAACAACCCCAGTTTACCCAATCTCTCCTCATAGCTAAGACCCTCCATACCAGGCAACATCCTGGTAAACATTTTTTGTACTCTCTCCAAAGCCTCCACGTCCTTCTGGTAGTGTGGCGACCAGAACTGGACGCAGTATTCCAAATGTGGCCTAAGCAATGTTCTATACATCTGCAACATCATATGCCAACTTTTATATTCTATGCCCCGTCCAATAAAGGCAAGCATGCCATATGCCTTCTTGACCACCCTCTCCACCTGTGCTGTCACCTTTAAGGATCTGTGGACTTGTATACCCAGGTCCCTCCAGGTAATAATATCATCGTGTTTAATTTCAGCCTTCCAGCCTGTCTAGATCTCTTTGGCTGAAGGTGCCTTATTCTTCCTGTGGTTGCGATCAATGGTCACTCCCAAACTTCATTAAGTAGTGCGAGCGTCATTGGCAGCTCTTTGTAAATTTGCTAAATGCTCTTGATTCCTAACAGCATCTTCAAACATTCAGCCAGCGTGTGTGAGCGTCTAAAAGCTCACCAGCGTTCTTCCTGAACTAATAACTGAAGCTGGAACCTGTACATTCCCCAGCAGTATGTGAGGAGAGTCACACTGAAACAAGACTTCTCAGGCTGAAACAAAAACTTCACAGTGACAATGGAAAAATCACTCGGTTCATTCCTGTGGATTAAACCAGCAATGATTTTGTGTGGTGCACTTTTTCCTATCCTGTGTGTAAGAAACGTTGACTATGACAATGATTTTTAACCATCAGAGTGAGAGTGTGGAAGGATCTTTTGATTTGATTTGATTTATTATTGTCACATGTATTAACATACTGTGAAAAATGTTGTTTATTGCACGCTGTACAGACAAAGCATACCGTTCATAGAGAAGGAAAGGAGAGGGTGCAGAACATTGTGTTACAGTGATAGCTAGGGTGTAGAGAAAGATCAACTTAATGCGAGGTAGGTCCATTCAAAAGTCTGACGGCAGCAGGGAAGAAGCTGTTCTTCAGTTGGTTGGTACACGACCTCAGACTTTTGTATCTTTTTCCCGATGGAAGAGGTTGGAAGAGAGAATGTCCAGGGCATGGTGTCCTTAATTATGCTGGCTGCTTTTCCGAGGCAGCGGGAAGTGTAGACAGAGTCAGTGGATGGGAGGGTGGTTTGCGCGATGGATTGGCTAACAGCACTGGATGAATCAATCGTCCCCACACAATCTTGCCTTGAATGGAACGATATTGTATAAGACATGGTCATTGCAATTCCCATCCATTTCCTTCTTGACTGACTTCTACTGATTTAGGTTGCACACTCTGGAATGTATTTCTTAAACTTTGCTCCCTGTCTGTTCATTCGAAGCAAGTCCAGTTCCCCTATCACCGCCCCCCCCCGCCCCCCCCTCCCCCCCCCCACCCCGTGCTCACTGATCTACACTGGCTCCGGGTCACACACCCCCAGGGGAGGTGATGGCCTAGTGGTGTTATCACTAGACTATTAATCCAGAAACTCAACTAATGTTCTGGGGACCTGGGTTCGAATCCCACCATGGCAGATGATGGAATTTGAATTCAATAAAAAAAATCTGGAATTAAAAACCTACTGATGACCATGAAACCATTGTTGGAAAAACCTACATGGGTCACTTAGAACATAAGAACATAAGAAATAGGAGCAGGAGTAGGCCATCTAGCCCCTCGAGCCTGCCCCGCCATTCAATAAGATCATGGCTGATCTGACGTGGATCAGTACCACTTACCCGCCTGATCCCCATAACCCTTAATTCCCCTACCGATCAGGAATCCATCCATCCGCGCTTTAAACATATTCAACGAGGTAGCCTCCACCACCTCAGTGGGCAGAGAATTCCAGAGATTCACCACCCTCTGGGAGAAGAAGTTCCTCCTCAACTCTGTCTTAAACCGACCCCCCTTTATTTTGAGGCTGTGTCCTCTAGTTTTAACTTCCTTACTAAGTGGAAAGAATCTCTCCGCCTCCACCCTATCCAGCCCCCGCATTATCTTATAAGTCTCCATAAGATCCCCCCTCATCCTTCTAAACTCCAACGAGTACAAACCCAATCTCCTCAGCCTCTCCTCATAATCCAAACCCCTCATCTCCGGTATCAACCTGGTGAACCTTCTCTGCACTCCCTCCAATGCCAATATATCCTTCCTCATATAAGGGGACCAATACTGCACACAGTATTCCAACTGCGGCCTCACCAATGCCCTGTACAGGTGCATCAAGACATCCCTGCTTTTATATTCTATCCCCCTCGCAATATAGGCCTTATGTCCTTTAGGGAGGGAAATCTGCCATCCTTACCTGGTCTGGCCAACATGTGACTCCTGAGCTACAACAATGTGGTTGATTCTCAACAGCCCTTGGGCAACTAGGGTTGGGCAATAAATGCTAGCCAGCCAGTGATGCCCATTGTCCATGAATGAATAAAAAAAAGCAAACCTTGATGTTGAAATTCTTTATTACTGATTCCAGCTTTTTAATTCCCAATTTATTTAAATAAATGAATCTAAATTCCTATTATCTCTTGAAGCAGGAGTAGGCCATCTGGCCCCTCGAGCCTGCTCCGCCATTCAATAAGATCATGGCTGATCTTTTTGTGGACTCAGCTCCACTTACCCGCCCGCTCACCATAACCCTTAATTCCTTTACTGTTCAAAAATGTATCTATCCTTGCCTCAAAAACATTCAATGAGGTAGCCCCAACTACTTCACTGGGCAGGGAATTCCACAGATTCACAACCATTTGGGTGAAGCAGTTCCTCTTCAACTCAGTCCTAAATCTGCTTCCCCTTATTTTGAGGCCATTCCCTTAGTTCTAGTTTCACCTGCCAGTGGAAACAACTTCCCTGCTTCTATCTTATCTATTCCCTTCATAATCTTATATATTTTATAACATCTCCCCTTATTCTTTTGAATTCCAATGAATATAGCCCCAGTCTACTCAGTCTCACCTCATAAGCCAACCCCCTCAACTCCGGAATCAACCTAGTGAATCTCCTCTGCACCCCCTCCAGTGCCAGTATATAATTTCTCAAGTAAGGAGACCAAAACTCAGTTCTGTGCTCAGTTCTGGTAAACCTCATTACAGGAAGGATGTGGAAAAGATTGAAAAGGTGCAGAAGAGATTTACAAGGATGTTGCCTGGATTGAGTGACATGCCTTATGAGGATAGGCTGAGGGAGCTCGGTCTTTTCTCCTTGGAGAGACGTAGGATGAGAGGAGACCTAATAGAGGTATATCAGATGTTGAGAGGCATAGATCGGGTGGACTCTCAGAGGCTTTTTCCCAGGGTGGAAATGGCTGCTACGAGAGGACACAGGTTTAAGGTGCTGGGGGGTAGGTACAGGGGAATTGTTAGGGGGAAGTTTTTCACACAGAGGGTGGTGGGCGAGTGGAATCGGCTGCCGTCAGTGGTGGTGGAGGCAAAGTCAATAGGGTCTTTTAAGAGACTCCTGGGTGAGTACATGGGACTTAATAGGATGGAGGGTTATAGGTAAGCCTAAAAGGTAGGGATATGTTCGGCACAACTTGTGGGGCTGAAGGGCCTGTTTTGTGCTGTAGTTTTTCTATGTTTCTATGTTTCTAAAACTGTACACAGTACTCCAGGTGTGGCCTCACCAGCACCTTATACAGCTGCAACATAACTTCGCTGTTTTTAAACTCCATCCCTCTAGCAATGAAGGACAAAATTCCATTTGCCTTCTTAATTACCTGCTGCACCTGCAAACCAACTCCTTGTGATTCCTGCACAAGGACTCCCAGGTCCCTCTGCACAGCAGCATGCTGCAATTTTTTACCATTTAAATAATAGTCCATTTTGCTGTTATTCCCACCAAAATGGATGACATTGTACTCCATCTGCCAGACCCTCGCCCACTCACTTAGACTATCTATATCCTTTTCCAGACTTTCAGCGTCCTCTGCACACTTTGCTCTGTCACCCATCTTAGTGTTTTCCCATCCTGCCGCAGTGAATGGAGATTTGGCTGGCTGCCAAATTCTCCAACCTCGCTGCAGAAGTGCGACTTGAGCTCCACAACCTTCTGACTCCGAGGTGAGTGTGTGTCACTCACTGAGCTTTGGGAATCTCAGATTTTGAAGGTGATAATGGAGTGGGAGGGTTTGCCTGGGGAGAAGGAGCCACAGTAATACTTGAGGCCATTGGGTCAAATCTGTCTATGAATGATGAGGCCAGAAGTGTGCCAGATGTGTGTGGGTTTGCCCTGCCCACTGATTAAAGGGAGCGCCCACAGGGCCAGTTACAGAGAAATGGCAGCAGTTGGAGGTAGCAAGAGACTTGGAGGAGGAACAAGGGCATCGAATGGAAAAGCAAAGCAGCCGGTGGGAAGATGAAGAGGAGTGTTGCGAGGACCGGTGTGCGGGGTGCTGGGAAAACACTCTCTGATTTCAGTCAATCTTGCCCTGGAAAATGACAGTGGGCAATTGTACAGGAGTCACATTGCCTCTGGTTTCTCTTATCTCTCATCTTTTTTTCTCTCTATTGGTCAATACGTTGCGCTCTCTCTCTCAGGTGGAATGGTGTCGCAGTGGTTAGCACGGCTGCCTCACAACACCAGGGACCTGGGTTCAATTCCCAGCTTGGGTGACTGTCTGTGTGGAGCCTTCACGTTGTCCCAGTGTCTGGGTGGGGGTGCTCTGGTTTAAGTTTATTTATTAGTGTCACAAGTAGGCTTACATGAACACTACAATGAAGTTACTGTGAAAATCCCCCTAGTCGCCACACTCTGGTGCCTGTTCGGGTACACTGAGAGAGAATTTAGCATGGCCAGTGCACCTAACCAGCACATCTTTTGGACTGTGGGAGGAATCCGGAGCACCCGGAGGAAACCCACACAGACACGGGGAGGATGTGCAGACTCCGCACAGACAGTGACCCAAGCTGGGAATCGAACTCGGGTCCCTGTGCTGTGAGGCAGCAGCGCTAACCACTGTGCCACCATGCCACCCTATCCTCCCACAGTCTAAAGATGAGTGGGTTAGGTGGATTGGCCGCGCTAAATTGTCCCTTAGTGTCAGGGAGATTTGCAGGGTATAAATATCATAGAATCATAGAAACCCTACAGTGCAGAAGGAGGCCATTCGGCCCATCGAGTCTGCACCGACCACAATCCCACCCAGGCCCTACCCCCACATATTTACCCGCTAATCCCTCTAACCTACGCATCTCAGGGGCAATTTTAACCTGGCCAATCAACCTAACCCGCACATCTTTGGACTGTGGGAGGAAACCGGAGCACCCGGAGGAAACCCACGCAGACACGAGGAGAATGTGCAAACTCCACACAGACAGTGACCCGAGCCGGGAATCGAACCCGGGACCCTGGAGCTGTGAAGCAGCAGTGCTAACCACTGTGCTACCGTGCCGCCAAATATGAGGGGGTTAGGGAATAGCTCCTGGGTGGGATTGTTGTTGGGGCAGGCTCGATGGGCTGAATGTCCTTCTTCTGCACTGTAGCGATTCTATAATTCTCTGAATCTCACCTGGGAACCAATAGCTCAGATTCACTACCTTCCCTTCAGGCCCCACCGTGTCTGAGGCGCGAGCGTGCTGCAACGTCACAGCACAACAGAACCTAACGCTACTGCGACAGCCAGGAATCTGCACCATCCCAGTTGCTTTTCGTTTAGTCTGGAGTTTCAGTAACCTGGAGAACAAGAGGCACTTTTAATGAGCCTCTGTGTCATAATCAGCCATTTAGTTAACTTGACTATACATGACCTGGTTCCCTATCGACACATATTTTGAATAGTTACCCAAATATGTCAGTGGAAAGACTTATTCATAGTTATTTGGAGGTGGAGTTATAAGTACAGTATTGTGACAAGGGTAAGCAGACAGCAGCCATGATTTATAAGTTATTTAAGCAAGTTTCTACATGATTCTGTGGCAAGTCAATGCCAGCATTCACCTCATGAGCAGCTAACATAACCCACCCACAAATTTCTCACTTAATTGACTCCTGTCAGGTCTGAGCTTGTGGTATTCCACTTCACCCTAACGTGCAACTATTAGCGCAACAAGGGTGTGATGTATTAGAATATCACAGTAGGGCTGAATGTAGAATAATACAGCACAGAAGGAGGCCATTCGGACCATCATGCCTGTACTGTTTCTCTGAAGGACAATTTGTTCCATTACCTTTCTCTTTCCCCATAGTCCTGCATTTGCTTTCGCCTTCTTCAGGTAGTTATTCAATTCCCTTTATAATGCTACTCTGGAAGCTATCTCCCCCATCCGTTCTGGCAATGCATTCCAAATCTCAATGACCCGCTGAGTAAGAGCAGTTTCCTTGTGTCGCCTCTAGTCCCTTTTTCCAGTCACTTTAAGGGCGGGATTTTCCAGCCACATTCACCCCGAAACCGGAAAATCCCCGCCCAAGGTCAATGGACATTTCCATAGTTCACCTGTCACCCGCTATGATTCCCCTGGTGGACGGAAAGGGAAAGATAGGAGCAGGAGGAGGCCATTCGGCCCTTCGAGCCTGCTCCGCCATTCATCACGATCATGGCTGATCGTCCAACTCAATAGCCCAATCCTGTTTTCTCCCCATAATCTTTGACCTCATTCACCCCACGTGTTATATCCAGCCGCCTCTTGAATGTCGGCCCAACTAGTCCATGTTGGTGTTCATGTGAGCCCATTTAATCCAATCCGCGTATCGTTTTATTCCATTTAATTAGCTATCCGTTAATTACATATGTACAATTCCTGAGGTTAAGCACGATGGGTGGGATTTTCCAGCCATGCTCGCCCCGGAACTGGAAAATCCCACCTGAGGTCAAAGGACCTTCCCATGGTTCACCCCTTGCCCCCTCCGATTCCCGTGGCGGGCGGAAAGGGAAAATTCTCCCTTTCCCAAATAAATCTCTATCTTTGGCTATCAACCCTCCTGCCACTGGAAACTGTTTATCTTTATTCCCTCCATCAAAACCCTTCATGATTTTGAGGACCTCATTATCAAATCCCCTCGTTAACCCTGGGGTGGGTATTTCTGGGAATCACCCAAAGGCAGGTTTGTGGGAGGAGGCGGGGGACGGACCAGCCAATGGTCCATTGGCTTCAGGCAGGAATTTCGGGGCGTGCGGGGGGGGGCTCGACTGGAAAATCCTTCTCTTTGCTTGCCATTTTAACACACGATCCTGCTCCCATGTCCACATGTCTGTCCTTGACCTGCTGCAATGTTCCAGTGAAGCTCAACGCAAACTGGAGGAACAGCATCTCATCTTCCGGCTTGGCACATTACAACCTTCCAGTCTCAACATCGAATTCAACAACTTCAGATGATTGGCCCCACCTCAACAACTTTATTTTCATTTTATTTAATTTTTAACTGTTCTCTACCTTTTATTTCTTTATTGTCTTTCTTCGTGTTTCTTCCCCCCCCCACTCCTTCCCCTTATTTTATCCCCCCCTTTCCTTACCTTTTCTCCCCCTTTGCTTCCCCTTTCCACTCTTTTTCTCAATTTCGCCTCTCCCACCCATCTCCCCCCTCCCCCCACATCTCCATCTGTCACAGTTCACCCTCTGATTTTATCTTCTCTGCCGTTTGGCCATTCACACCTTCTATTCTCTCGATGGGCTGCCATTCGCAGCCTTTTTGCTTGTTTTTGTGGCGATGACTCATCTCTCATTCAACAGTGGGAACATACAGAACACAGCAGCAAATTTGCTCACAGCAAACTCCCACAAACAGCAAGGTGAGAAACGATCCAATAATGTTTGCAACGTTAGCTGACAAATAAATATTGGCCTGTGCTTCAGAGAACGCACCCCTGCTCCTCTTCGAACTGGTCCCATGGGATCTTCTTGTGCGCCCGAAAGAGTGGACGGAGCCAAATTTCTCAGCCAAAAGACAGCAGCTATGACAATGCAGCATTCCCTCAGTATTGCACTGGGGGGCGGGGGGTTAATCCCCTGCAGTGAGTATCATTTTATTTCGAAACAGTTGATCATATTGTACAAATAAATAAGAGTTTTACGATCGCAGTCTGTCAAATGGCAAAGGGAGGAGATAATATTTGAAGTTATTCCGTGTCAGCGATGGTTGATGGTTTGGTAGTCTGATTTCGATTTTGTTCTTCGAAACACTCGCAATTGGTGAAATTTGCTGAATGGCCTCTAGGAGAGAACATCTTCCGTTTTTTATCTGTCTAAAGAGAAAATAAACTGCAGATAAAGAATTGGGCACGCTCAAATGAATCATTTTCCACATCTTTCCAATGCCTTTCATGGTGAGTTAAATTACCCAGAATTTAGCAGCATGGAAATAGATCATTCAGCCCAACTAATCCATGTTGGTGTTCACGCACCATGTGAGCCCATTTAACCCCACCCACATATCGTTTTATTCCATTTAATTAGCTTTCCCTCTGTACAATTCCTGAGGCTAAGCACTATGGGTGGGATTTTCCGGTCACTCTTGCCCCAGAAAAATCCCACCTGAGGTCAACGGACCTTTGCCTGATCCGCCCCTCCCCCCACGCACTACGATTCCCATGGCGGGTAGGATGGGAAGATTCCCCCCCTGAAAGTTGAAGAGCAGGGTATGACGGGAGCAAGAGGTAAGCAGCGAAGCTGGTGGGTGGAATCTTGTGCCCACTCCCACATTACGGTGAGTGGTGGTGGGGCAGTTAATCAAACAGGAGAGTGGCACATGGACATCGTGCCACCTCCCTGCCTCCCACCCAGGCCATTCCTGTCACGCTGCTTATTGAGGCCCTTAAGTGAGCACCTAATGCCCCCTTGAGGGCCTAGCAAAGGCAGGTTGGGGGGGGGAGCTCGCAATGTGGGGCATCCCCTGTTCAAAGACACTCAGTGCCTGATGGAGGCACTGAACGGGGTGGGTTGGCCCACCAAGCGTCACCCTCTAGCCTTGCTACTGGCCCCCTCCCCCTCTACTCCACAAGCCCACCCTCACTCACCTGGGATCCATCGAGGACTCTCCCAGGCCCTGGGCGGGAGTTGTGCTGGAAGCAGCCACTGCACCCAGTGGTGCTACCATTCACCTGCGCTGCCAGCCTCCATTTGCCCAATACTTCCGGAATAACCCCAACAAAGGGAACAAGATTCCCAAAAAGAGGCATCATGGGGCTCCAGCCAGCAGCCAAGACCCCATTCCCCTCAAGATTCCTATTGGTGATTCCAATCGGGAAGTCAAACGGTTTCAGAGGGGTTATGAAGGCAGTTTGCAGGTATTGATGATAGGGAACTAGAAAAAAGTTTGTATTTATAAAGCACTTTCCACAGCCACCAGATATCTCAAAGCACTTTCCAGCCAATGAGCACTTTTTGAAGTGTCGTCACTGTTGTAATGTAGGAAACTTGACAGAAAATCTGCACACAGCAAGATCTCACAAACAAGAACGTGATAATTGCCGGAAGAGGAGGTGGTGGCACAGCGGTATCCTCAAAAGCCTACCAATCCAGGGAACCGAGGTAACGCTCTGGGAATCCCCGTTCAAATCCCACCACGGCAGATGGTAGAATTTGAATTCAATAAAAGATACCTGGAAATAAGAACCTACTGATGACCATGAAACCATTGTCGATTGTCGTTAAAAACCCATCTGGTTCACTAATGTCCCTTTAGGGAAGGAAATCTGCCGTCCTTACCCGGTCTGGCCCACATGTGACTCCAGATCCACAGCAATGTGGTTGATTCTGAAACAGCGGAGGAAGCCACTCAGTTGAAGGGATGGGCAATAAATGCGGGGCCAGTCAGTGACACCCACATATATATATATTTTATTCATTTATGGGATGTGGGCGTCGCTGGCTGGCCAGCATTTATTGCCCATCCCTAACTGTCCTCCTTTTCAGAGGGCATTTGAGAGTCAACCAGATTGCTGTGGCTCTGGAGTCACATGTAGGCCAGACCGGGTAAGGACGGCAGATTTCCTTCCCTAAAGGACATCAGTGACCCAGGTGGGTAGGCTTTTGCAACATTCGACAGTGGTTTCATAAGAATCATGGAATCCTTACAGTGCAGAAGGAGGCCATTCACCCCATTGAGTCTGCACCGACAACAATCCCACCCAGGTCCTATTCCCGTAACCCCACATATTTACCCTGCTAGTGCCCCTGAAACTAAGGAGCAATTTAACATGGCCAATCATCCTAACCCGCACATCTTTGGAGTGTGGGAGGAAACCGGACCTTTGCATTGTCTATCCCATGAATTAATTTTTAAAAAACATATCATCAATTTTTGTGATGTTAGTTGGGGGACAAATGTTGTCCAGGGATAGCTTCCTTATTCTTGTTCTAAGTCGTGCTTCAGGATTCTTTATGTTCTGGGGGCAGAGAGTCTTGGATTAATGTCTCAACTGAGACACATCAACTCAGCACGTACGGCACTGGCAGTGGCAGCCTCGATTATTGCACTCCAATCTCTGGAGCGGGACTTAAACTCACAACTCACTAAGCCACGGCTGACGCATTCCATGAATCACTCTGTACCAATGCTGCATTGCATGTTTCGTAACCTATCACATTACCAGAGTCATGACATGCACAGAATGGTTGAAAGACGACGTGGGACAGCAGGACACCCCCTCCCTTCAAACAAGGATACAACCTGCCTCACAACTTACATTGAATTTTCGGAGCCACTCCCGACAGCTGTCATCTGATTGTGAAGCTCCTGGGAAGAGGGTGGAGAAAAGGATGTTTTTTTAATGAAGATCTTTTTCGTTATAGTATGTGTACAGAGTACAGGAATGAGATCGAGGATCTGGTGAACTGATGCGGCAACAATAATCTCTCCCTCAATGTCAACAAAACGAAGGAGATTATCATTGACTTCAGGAGGCATAGTGGAGAACATGCCCCTGTCTACATCAACGGGGACGAAGTAGAAAGGGTCGAGAGCTTCAAGTTTTTAGGTGTCCAGATCACCAACAACCTGTCCTGGTCCCCCATGCCGACACTATAGTTAAGAAAGCCCACCAACGCCTCTACTTTCTCAGAAGACTAAGGAAATTTGGCATGTCAGCTACAACTCTCACCAATTTTTACAGATGCACTATAGAAAGCATTCTTTCTGGTTGGATCATAGCTTGGTATGGCTCCTGCTCTGCCCAAGACCACAAGGAACTACAAAAGGTCGTGAATGTAGCCCAATCCATCACGCAAACCAGCCTCCCATCCATTGACTCTGTCTACACTTCCCGCTGCCTCGGCAAAGCAGCCAGCATAATTAAGGACCCCACGCACCCCGGACATTCTCTCTTCCACTTTCTTCCTTCGGGAAAAAGATACAAAAGCCTGAGGTCACGTACCAACTGACACAAGAACAGCTTCTTCCCTGCTGCTGTCAGACTTTTGAACGGACTTACCGCGCATTAAGTTGATCTTTCTCTACACCCTAGCTATGGCTGTAACACTACATTCTGCATTCTCTCCTTTCCTTCTCTATGAACGGTATGCTTTGTCTGTTAAGCGTGCAAAAACAATATTTTTCACTGTATGTTAATACATGTGACAATAATAAATCAAATCAAATCAAATCAGTGTATTTTTTCTATTGGCTCACTGGAGCTCTGTTATTAGCGTACACACCAGAAATGATTTAACAGACCTCGCACGGGAATCAGAGAGAAGCAGCAACTCATGGAAGAGTTCAGACGCCGGTAATAAACCTCTGTTCATCTTTAACCAAACCCACCTGTCACGTCTCCAAAACGTGACATTTTCCATCATCTTCTCCACTTTACGGGCTCCCCATGGTTAAGTAGACCAGGTTGTGAGGGATCTTCCCACACCCACTTGAATCTGTCACTGGACTAGGGGATATGCCCGCTCTTGTTGAGCCGTCTCTAAGGGCATGGGCGGGATCGGGGGGTCACAATCTAGTGAGCAGGGTGGCGAACCCGTGATCTGGTGTTAGGTCGTGAGTCTGTTCAAAAGGTATCAGTACGCCCAACGGTGCTTCAATGGCACGGTGGCACAGTGGTTAGCACTGCTGCCTCACAGCGCCAGGGACCCGGGTTCAATTCCGGCCTCGGGTCACTGTCTGTGTGGAGTTTGCACATTCTCCCCGTGTCTGCGTGGGTTTCCTCCGGGTGCTCCGGTTTCCTCCCACTGCCCAAAGATGTGCGGGTTAGGTGGGTTAGGCGGGTTAGTGTCGGGGGTACCAGCAGAGTGAATGTGAGGGGTTACGGGGATAGGGCCTGGGTGAGATTGTGGTCGGTGCAGACTCGATGGGCCAAATGGCCTCCTTCTGTAGTGTAGGGATTCTATGATATATGGAGTTCTATTTATTGCTTATTTTTCATGGAAACATAGAATAAAGCCATAAACAAAAATGAAAGTAACCCACAGGCAAATAAACCATTATTGTAAGTTGGAGTCTATAATGGGGGTAGTGGGGGGACAGGAGTTATACTGTCTGTCAGCAAGAGCTAGTTTAATTTTTCTAAAACGTCAACATTTACGAGTCTGTCTCAGCGCCCTTTTATAAAATATGTTCAGTGAAAAGCTCTTGAGGTAGCTCAGGGAATGAAGGTGTCATGTGGTGTCACAGAAAGATCCCCAGATCGAAACCAGGCTGAGATAACTGACCTCAATTGGGGGCCGGAGGTGGTGACGAGGAATGCCTCAGTACCCCAGGGTGGGGAGAGAGGGGAAGTTAGCCAGGGGTTTCTGATAAGGGGCCCACAATCTCTGAGGAGTCAGACTTGCTGGCATCTTTGTACCCCACCTCTCTCAATGATGGTGCAAAACATCCACCCCCCCCCCCCCCGCCACCAAAGAAATGACTAAATGTTGGAAGGTTGTGATTGGGATCACGACGCCCGATCTGGCGGGAATCGCACTGGCTTCTCACTCAAGGTGACACTTTGTCACTTTTTTGAAAAATTCCGCATATAACGTCTTCTTATTTTGTGTAGTAACCTTTGATGTGGCGCCTGAACAAATGCCTTTGCGAAATTGGAGTATACCACATCTACAGATTCCCCTTTTATCCACGTTGCCTGTTACTTTCTCAAAAAAGTTTAATAAATTAGTCAAAAATTATTTCCCTTTCACAAAATCATGTTGACTCTGCCTGATTGCATTAAGATGGGGCAAAGAATATTTACCGGGATGAACTTTGTACTCAGAGGTTACACCTGGTTCTTGAAAACAAACTGGGTCTCCTTTCTCTCGAAGAGATACAGAGGGATGTACTGATAGAGGGTTTGTAAGATTCCAAATGGATTTGATTGGGTAGATGCGGAGAAAATGTTTCCACTTGTGAGGCAGACTGAAACTAAAGGCCACAAATATAACATAGTCATGAGAATATCCACAATAAATCCATGTGACGGTGTGTTCACTCAGGGGACTCAGGTTGCTGGGGAAACGTGAACTCTGCACTCTAGAGCTATGGATAGTGAAGGTAGAGGCGCCATTACTCTCTCCAACACATGGGTGATCAGGAATCTCTCCCATTCTTAGCACCCGCCTTTAGCGAGTATTGGAAGGACTGGCCACCTGTTTGGATGCGTTATGAATGTGCCTTCCTTGGCCATCAAGTCCTGAAGTGGGACTGGAACCCAAGCTCCAACAGAGACGCTAGCCACTGTGCCACAAGAACTCAAGTGAATCATTACCTCAGGGTAAAACCTTGCCAGCTCTAAAACTTTCCTCCTATCCCCAAGGATTTGCATTCATTTTACTTTATTCAACGCAGGTTATCAATTGCAATATCTCGTGTTTCCCAGGTTTAGCTCATTTGGGAGTACAATAGGCTATCTGTTGCAATCTGTTACTTGCGTGCCAATCCCTATGGAAACCTGACTTTGGAAATAAATTCTCAGAAACAAGTTATTTAAAATGAAGGTACGCATTTCTGTGATGTCATTGGTAAAAGTCATTTGCAAAATATGTAAACAGCGACTTTAATCCCCACACCCCAAACTGAATTAACAACAGCAAATGCTGGAAAAGCTCGGCAGGTCTGGCAGCAGCTATGGAGAGAGAAACAGAGATAATGGGCGGGTTTTTATGGCCTCACTCGGGCGAGATTGTGAAATCCCGCCCGAGGCCAATGGAGATTTCCGTTCTGGAAACTTCGCCCGCCCCGGAATCGTAGGGCTTCGGCCAGTGTTTCGAGTCCATATAACCCTTCGTCAGAACTGAAGAGAGATAGAAATGCTTGCTCTCAATGCCCACACTCGCTCAGCATGCTGCAGTGATCCAGCGAAGCCTAACACAAACTGAAGGAACAGCACCTCACCTTCCACTGAGGCACATTACAACCTTCGGGACTCAACATTGAGTTCAACAACCTTGGACTGTGAACTTTCTACTCCATCTTAAAACATTCCCCCGCCCCGCCGACCATTTTGTAGTTTGCTGTCCATTGCTTTTCAACTCAATGGCCTGCCTCAACACAACCCCGACTTGGCCGCCATCCATGACTGCTCAGTCACTCCCATTAACACATTCCTGCTATGGGGCAGCCCAGTGGCACAGTGGTTAGCACTGCTGCCTCACAGCGCTAGGGACCCGGGTTCGATTCCAGCCTCGGGTCACTGTCTGTGCGGAGTTTGCACGTTCTCCCCGTGTCTGCATGGGTTTCCTCCGGGTGCTCCGGTTTCCTCCCACACTCCAAAGGTGTGCGGGTTAGGTGGATTGGCCATGCTAAATTGCCCCTTAATATCAGGGGGATTAAAATAGTAAATACATGAGGTTACGGAGATGGCCTGGGTGGGATTGTGGTCAGTGCAGGCTCAATGGGCCAAATGGCCTCCTTCTGCACTGTAGGGATTCTATAATTCACCTTTTGTCACTATTAGCACTCTTCATCCCTTAATGGCACTTCAATACCCCCCGTTGTGAAATCCAGAACAAATTTATCAAGCCCACAAAATTCTAACAGGACTAGACAGGATAGATGAAGGAAGGGTGTTCCCAATGGTGGGGGTGTTCAGAACCAGGGGTCACAATCTGAGGATTTGGAGTAGATGGTTTAGAATAGAGATGAGGAGAAATTTCTTCACCCAGAGAGTGGTGAATGTGTGGAATTCACTACCACATAAAGTAGTTGAGGCCAAAACATTGAATGTTTTCTAGAAGTTATAGATAGCACTTGGGGTGAAGGGGATCAAAGGATATGGGGGGAAGGTGGGGATTAGGCTATTGAGTTGGATGATCAGCCATGATCATGATGAATGGTGGAGCAGGCTCAAGGGCTGAATGGCCTCCTCCTGCTCCTATTTTCTATGTTTATTTTTCCTTTGCCCAACCTAGGTGGCCTTGGCCATGGCATTCAGTGGATAGGCCATGCTAAATTGCCCCTTCGTGTCCCAAGATGTGCAGGTTAGGAGGATTAGCGGGGTAAATACGTGGGGTTATGTGGATAGGGTGGGCCTGGGTGAGATGCTCTGTTGGCGAGTTGGTGCAGACTCAATGGGCCAAATAGCCTCCTTCTGCACTATAGGGATTCTATGATTCCATTCCTGGTCTTCTTCTCTGTCCCACCTCCTCTAACCCCTTTCCAACTACATAATTCTCTACATTTCTATCTTGCTTCAGTTCTGTAAGAAGGATCATGTAGACCCCAAACATTAATTTTATTTTTCTCTCCACAGACGCTGCCGGACCAGCTGGGTTTATCCAGCACTCCCTGTTTTTGTTTCAGATTTGCAGCGTCTGCAGTATTTTGCTTTTATTAGAGATGGGAAGGCGATGGATTTTATCCTGTGGAAGAAAAGAGATAGAGCAGATGGAGCAAAATAGATAGTCAGGGATAGGCAAGAACTCAGGAGAGATTTAACAAAAGTGTTTAGATTTTAAGACAAAGGTTAATGGTAGTGTTAAAGACCAAGGTAGTTGCTAATAGCAGCATTAAGGTCAGATAGCAGAATGTGTTAATGGTATGACACAACAACTATTTATATTTATATAGCTCCTTTAAAAGTAGTAAAAGGTGCCTCATAGGAATGTTAAAACAAAATTTGACACTAAGACACTCCCAGAGATATTAAAGCAGATGACAAAAGTCTTGGACAAGGGGATAGGTCTTAAATAGCTTATTAAAGGAGGTGAGCGAGGTGGCAAGATCTAGGGAGGGAATTCCAGATCTTAGGGCTTTGGCAACTGAAGGCACAGCCCAATAATGGAGAGATAGAATTCTGGGATGCTGAAGAATCCGGGAATTGGAGAAGAGTAGAGATCTTGGGTCGAGGAAAGGTAGAAGTCTTCTGTCGAAGACGGGTAGAGAACTTGTGGGAATGTAGGAGCTTACTGAGGTAGGGAGAGGTGATGCCGAAAAAGGAATCTGAAAACAAGGATGATAATTTTAAATTTAAGGTGTTGCCGGACTGGGAACCGATGTGGTGCGGGAGCACAGAGAGCAATGAGCGAATGGGACTTGGTGCAAGTTAAGTTATGGGCAGCAGAATTCTGGGCGAGCACAAGTGTGTGAAAGGTGGAAGATGGAAGGCTCGTCAGGGGACTGTTGGAACATTCAAGTCTGGAGTAACAAAAGCAATGGGTGTGGGCTTCAGCAGAAGCTGACCTGAGACAATGGCCAACGGTAAAAGTGGACAATATCATTGGTCCTGATGTGTGAAGATCATACATACCATACCAAAGAATAACAGAGAAAAAGTAGAAATCCAACCGTTCCCAAGGAAGCTAGTCCTAAAAAGATCATAATCTTCACACTGTCTGATGAACCTAAATGAAGAAAATAATTCTTTGTAAACAAATTGAGTGTCTTCCAACTTAGTGTTAGCAACGAAGCGAATATATACCAATGGATCAAATGGCCTTATTTAACCATGTTAATAAAAGTAATATTTGCAATATGGCGTACAGGCAGCCCTTGGCTTTACGACATTTGAGTTACAAAGAATGGCATTCTTGGCATTTATAGATTGACGCCCTGTTTCGACTTTAAGTTTTTAAACTTAAAGTTAAAAAAAGTTAAGTTTATTTATTAGTCACAAGTAGGATTACGTTAACACTGCAGTGAAGTTACTGTGAAAGTCCCCTATTTGCCGCACTCCGGTGCCTGCTCAGGCCCACTGAGGGAGAATTTAGCATGGCCGATGCACCTAATCAGCACATCTTTCAGACTGTGGGAGGAAACCAGAGCTCCCGGAGGAAACCCACGCAGACACGAGGAGAACGTGCAGACTCCACACAGACAGTGACCCAAGCCGGGAATCGAACATGGGTCCCTGGCGCTGTGAGGCAGCAGTGCTAACCACTGTGTCACCGCGCCGCCCCAGACAATTATACTGATGCAAACACTTGGGGTGGGATTTTCCTGCCACGCTCACCCCGAAAGCGGAAAGTCCTGCCTGAGGTCAATGGGCCTTTCCATGATCCACCCCTCGCCCGCTCCGATTCCCGTGGCAGGCGGAGCGGGAAAACGTGCTCTCTGGTCTTCACCAAGAATTAAGTTCCTTTATTTTCTGCCTTTCACAACCTGGGGAAGGGCGAATTGCTTCTCAGATACAGCATAGAAGTCTCATTCGTAAGTGTCGGAATTATTTTATCATGGGAAACACACTACTGTGAGACAATTATACTGATGCAGGATCTCACAGACTTTTCATTGTGGGGTATCACACCCTGATTCCGAACATTGTTCCAATGGGAAAACTGGTTCCAAATCACAACATTTCGACTCACCACGCAGTTTTCAGGAATCAATTCTGTCGTAAATCCGAGGGTTGCCTGTGTTATTAACCTGCAACAGGTTTATTTGGTAGCAAACCAGGGCTGCACGGTAGCACAGTGGTTAGCACTGCTGCTTCACAGCTCCAGGGACCTGGGTTCGATTCCCGGCTTGGGTCACTGTCTGTGTGGAGTTTGCACATTCTCCTCGTGTCTGCGTGGATTTCCTCCGGGTGCTCCGGTTTCCTCCCACATTCCAAAGATGTGCGGGTTAGATTGATTGGCCATGCTTAAATTGCCCCTTAGTGTCCTGAGATGTATAGGTTAGAGGGATTAGTGGGTGGGATATGGGGGTAGGGCCTGGGTGGGATTGTGGTCGGTGCAGACTCGATGGGCCGAATGGCCTCTTTCTCTACTGTAGGGTTTCTATGATTTCAAACACCATTAGCTTTAGGAGCGCTGCTCCTTCATCAGATGGAGTGGAAATGTGCTCTCAAACAGTGCACAGAGACACAAAATCAAGTTACAGAATACTAATTAGAATGCGAATCCCTACAGCCAGCCAGGTCTTAAAGGTACAGACAATGTGGGTGGAGGGAGCATTAAACACAGGTTAAAGAGATATGTATTGTCTCCAGACAGAACAGCTAGTGAGATTCTGCAAGACCAGGGGCAAGCTGTGGGGGTTACTGATAGTGTGACATAAATCCAACATCCCGGTTTAGGCCGTCCTCATGTGTGCAGAATAAAAGCAGTCACGGGCAATCAGTCTCTGATCTTCGGGTAAGCGTTCTCCAAGGCTGCCTTCACGACATGCGACAGCGCAGAGTCGCTGAGCAGAAACTGATAGCCAAGTTCTGCACACATGAGGACGGCCTAAACCGGGATGTTGGATTTATGTCACACTATCAGTAACCCCCACAGCTTGCCTCCTGGTCTTGCAGAATCTCACTAGCTGTTCTGTCTGGAGACAATACACATCTCTTTAACCTGTGTTTAATGCTCCCTCCACCCACATTGTCCGTATCTTTAAGACCTGGCTGGCTGTAGGGATTCGCATTCTAATTAGTATTCTGTAACTTGATTTTTGTGTCTCTGTGCCCTGTTTGAGAGCACATTTCCACTCCATCTGACGAAGGAGCAGCGCTCCGAAAGCTTATGGTATTTGCTACCAAATAAACCTGTTGGACTTTAACCTGGTGTTGTGAGACTTCTTACTGTGTTCACTCCAGTCCAACGCCAGCATCTCCACATTATTAACCTGCACCAGTCTAGATTGCGAACTAGATTGCATTCTTATCTTCATACAGATCAAATTCCAGTTTATTGACGAGGAACACAAGGAGGTTACGCTGAATCTTTACAAAGCTTTGGTGAGGCCACAAACTGAGTCACTTTTTAGAAATAAGGGATTGCCCAATTAAACTGAGAGATGAGGTTAAAGAAAAATTCTCACAGAGGGCTGTGAGTCTTTGAAATTCTCTTCCGCAAAATGTGGTTGAGGTAGAAATATCTGTAAAGGCAGGAGTGGATAGATTCCTTCGAAGCAAAGGCGGGTGAAAGGTTATCGAGTTTGGCTGGGATGTGAAGTTGATGTGAAAAATAGATCAGCCATGATCTTACTGAATAGTGGAGCAAACAGGCTCGAGGGGCTGAGTGGCCTACTCCTCCTAGTAATTCATACGTTCAAATAGCCTCCAATTGTGGTTACCACTCAATGGAAAGCACGTGAGAGTCTTTGAGAGGGTGCGGACAGATTTACCAGGATGGTTCCCAGGGTGAGGAAGTTTATTGAGGTCCAAGGTTAGGTGGGAGAAGCTGGTGTTGTTCCCCTTGGGGCGAAGGAGTTTGAGGAGAGATTTGATAGAAGTGCACGAGATTATTAAAGGTTCAGATAAAGGCAGACAAAGTAAAGCTGTTCTAATTAGCAGATGGTACAAGGGCCAGGAACACTGGTTTAAGCTCTTGAGCAATGAAATGATAATGACCTGGTACTCGAAGCCTGTGAAGGTGATGGAATGAGAAAGGATTAAAGATTTCAAAAGGAGTTTGGATGGGCACTTGAGGGAAATAAACCTGCAGGGCAACGGGGATAGAATGGGGGAAAAGAGATTGACTGGATTGCTCTACAGAGAGCCAACATTGACTCAATAGGCCGAATGGCCTCTTTCTGTGCTGTAATGTCTCCCTAGCTCCATGATTCTTTACATATCTGGGGTGAATTTAGGCTCGTAAACGTGAACTGGAATCATACGTTAGCTTTAAGTTTCAGAAATAAATCTTGCAAAAACAAGCCTACCAATAAATTACAATGAGGACCATAAGACCATAAGACTATAAGACAAAGGAGCAGAATTAGGCCACTCGGCCCATCGAGTCTGCTCCGCCATTCAGTCATGGCTGATATTTTTCTCATCCCCATTCTCCTGCCTTTTCCCTATAACCCCTGATCCCCTTATTAATCAAGAACCTATCTATCTCTGTCTTAAAGTCACTCAATGACCTGGCCTCCACAGCCTTCTGCGGCAAAGAGTTCCACAGATTCACTACTCTCTGGCTGAAGCAATTCCTCCTCATCTCTGTTTTAAAGGATCGTCCCTTTAGCCTGAAGTTGTGCCGTCTGGTTCTGGGACAAAACTGAAAGCATGTCATCTTGTAAGAGGAACAGGTTCCAATTCCAGGATATTCCCAGTGACAGACACCGGTAAACTTTTCTTTCATCCATTTCTGGGATGTGGGCACCCCCAACATGGCCAACATTCAGTCTACATCCCCCAGTTGTGCTTGGAAAATGGTGAGCTGCCTTCCTGAACCACTCCAGTCTGTTTGCTGCCCCACCACTTTGGCCCAGAGATGATGAGGGACGCGTGTTGGAGTCAGGATGGGCATGTAGCTCGGAGGGCAAGTGGAGGTGGTGTTGACACTGCTGATGGAGCGTGCTTGATTAGCCTACTCGACATCTTGGTAGGTACACTTAAGAACAGAAGTGGACTGCTCAGCCTCGGAGAGATGGTGGCGCAGGGGTAACGTCACCGGATTAGTAATCGAGAGACCCAGGTTAATGAGTTCAAATCCCACCCAGGAATTTAAATTCAGTTCATTAAAAAATCTGTGCCGGAATTCTATTGTTCCTGCTCGCCACGGAATCGGAGCAGGCGAGGGGTGGTCTATGGAAAGGTCCATTGACATTGGGTGGGATTTTCCGGTCTCACTTGAGCGAGGCCATAAAATCCCATGCCTGGAATCTGGAAATCATCATCAATGGTTGCAAAAGCTCATCTGGTTCACGAATGCCCCTTAAGAAAGAAAATCTGGCCTAGGGTCACTGTCTGTGTGGAGTCTGCACGTTCTCCCCCTGTTCGGCCGCATTTGGAATACTGCGTCCAGTTCTGGTCGCCACACTACCAGAAGGACGTGGAGGCTTTGGAGAGAGTACAGAGGAGGTTTACCAGGATGTTGCCTGGTATGGAGGGGCTTGGTTATGAGGAGAGATTGGGGAAACTGGGGTTGTTCTCCTTGGAAAGACGGAGGATGAGGGGAGACTTAATAGAGGTGTATAAAATTAAGAAAGGCATAGATAGGGTGAACGGTGGGAAGCTTTTCCCCGGGTCGGTGGTGACGTTCACGAGGGGTCATAGGTTCAAGGTGAAGGGGGGGAGGTTTAACACAGATATCAGAAGGACATATTTCACACAGAGGGTCGTGGGGGCCTGGAATGTGTTGCCGGGCAAGGTGGTGGAGGCGGACACACTGGGAACGTTTAAGACTTATCTAGACAGCTATATGAACGGAGTGGGAATGGAGGGATACAAAAGAGTGATCTAGTTTGGACCAGGGAGCGGCGCGGGCTAATTGTTCCTGGTTTCTCGTTTCAAGGCTTCATTCTACGATCATCTTGCTGGTGCCAGTACAGAGTGATACTGCGGATAGTTGGGAACCTGTCTCGGGGGCAGGGGATTCATATGGTGTTCGTGGAAGTGGAAATGACTAGGGTTGGGAAGCATTTTCCGATCGGGGCCATTGTGATCTCCTGGACTCGTTTCGATCGCCTCAGGGGGTCGGAGAGGAATTTCCCAGATTTTTTTTTCCCCATATTGGCCCTGGGGTTTTTCACTCTGGGTTTTCGCCTCTCCCTGGAGATCACATGGTCTGGAATGGGGGGGTGGGGGTAAGTTAATAGGTTGTAATGAACAAAGCATCGTAGCTGTGAGGGACAGCTCGGTGGATAGGATATTGGTATGTAGATAGGCTGGAAAATTGGGTGGGGATCCTGGATTCAGGATTCAATCCTGGACTGGGGAGCGGCGCGGGCTTGGAGGGCCGAAGGGCCTGTTCCTGTGCTGTATTGTTCTTTGTTCTTTGTTCTTTGTCTGCGTGGATTTCCTCTGGATGCTCCGGTTTCCTCCCACAGTCTAAAAATGTGCGAGTTAGGTGGATTGACCGTGCTAAATTGCCCCTTAGGGTCCAAAAATGTGTAGGTTAGGGGGATTAGTGGGGTAAATATGTGGGATTATGTGGATAGGGCCTGGGGTGGGATGCCCCATTGGAGAGTCAGTGCAGACTCGATGGGCTGAATGGCCTCCTTCTGCACTGTAGGGATTCTACAATTCTATGAAAATGGGAACTGTGGTTAAAAGACACTAAGATTGGTCACCGTTACTGAGGCTAATTTTCAAATCCAGATTTATTCATTGAATTTGAACTGGGGGAACACGCCGCACGGGACAGGGGGGAGGGGGAGGGGGTGGTGGGGGGGGGGGGATCCCGTCTACTATCTCCCATTTCACACCGTTGCCAAGTCAGGATCAACATTGATGAGTTTCTTTTAACATTCACCAACTGCTGCTCTGAGGAGATGGGGAAGATTTATAATTCATTAGCCCACTCTTTTTCACTGTGAGGCCTGGGGAAGCATCAGGCATTGCACAAGTCCACTCTCACCTTTTAACTGGGCCAAAATCACACACGATTGCTTCTTCACCTAAAGAAATAAAAAGCACGCATTTTAAGATGCTTCCCAAGATGGCAGGTCTGTATTTCTTCTGAAGGCAAGGCTAAAGCCAACAACCTCTGGCTCTTCCGTAACAGCAACAACAGGAGAAAATATTCAAACTATATGTGGAACAGTTTGTAATAAGGTCCAGATCATTTTGAAACCAGGGACTTCAGGCCGAGGAGATAAAAGCCAAGGGAATTGTCAGCGTGTCAGTGGCTGAAGAGGATCTGTTAGGTTTTTTTTTTACTGTCAAACTCAGTTATTGTTTTATAACTGGGCAAGAGGCAAGTTTTATATGGAGTTTATTTTGCAGTCATTTACATTTATGTAGTGTTCCTCATAAAAGGAGCAAAGGTGAGAGACTGACTAACCTATAGGCAGAGATTGAGGTTTTCAAGATGCTTGGGACTAATTATTTTATTGTTTTTTTTTGTATTTTTATTCCAATTCAATCAAATCAAGTCCAATTCAGAGTCTCAACAAGTTGAGATATTTCCGATCCAAGCTGACAAGACAGGGCCGACACTCCTGTCTTGGGCCTGATCTACGTGAGCCAAGCTGATTGGAGTAGGTGCAGACTCACCTCCTCCAAGGCTTGATCTCATTTGCATCTTAGCCAAAAGGCCGGGATGCCGCTTTTAAAAATTGCTTCAAATGAAGCTTAAATGTGACCCAATGACCTCAACCAAGCGCAGCATCCAATCCACACTACACTTGATCTTAGCCAAAAGGCCGAGAAGCAATTCTCTCCACCTTGAGCCAGCAGTTTGCAGTGCTGGTGGTAACCATAATGCAGCACACCTAATGCTTGGGGCTAATCCCCAATAAACTGTGAGATCTTACTGCAGGTTCCAGAGGGAAGGTGATCAGAGTTGAGATTAAATTACTTTACATCGAGGGTGGAGAACATGCAGAGCAGGTAACCACAGAGGCAGAGCAGGTCTTGTCCACCTGGCTAGTTTTTGAACAAAAGAAAGATTGGAGGTCTTACATATTTAAGTAGTTGCATGATTACTTTAAGAGCTGGTCACGTGATTTAATGGTGATGTCATTAGGGTCTTGCACAGGCTTCTGTCTCAGTTTCATTTTTTCCCTGTAAAGTCAAAAGCTCTTTTAATAAACCTGTTGTGTGTCACTTTGAATCTCCGTGTGCAAATCACATTATTTTTTCTCTAAAACCCGCAACCCCTCACGTAGTTAGGACATTACATGAGACGATTCTGGGTATTATTTCCATTTTAAAGCCTGATGATGGACTGCAATGGCCTGATTCTGTCTCTGTACACTCCGACATCCCTGTAAAATACAATGCACCAGGGAGAATTAGTTACTATTCTTCCTAAAATCACAAGGGGACCAGACTTGAATTCAGCTCCGACTGAGAGTCAGTCCTTTCTCTTGTGCCTCTGGGGCAATCGTGAGCAAGTTTCTGCCCGGTACATGCCCGTCAGGAAAGCAAAGCCAATGTCCTTACCTAGTCTGAGTCCATATCTGACTCCAGTCCCCATTGGGTTTTCCAAGCCTCTGTATGACAGAGCAGCCATTCCCCCCCCTTCCCAGCATCCTCTCCGGGTAAACTGAACTGGGCAATAAATTGTAACTAATCTGGAATGACTACATAGACTGATATTTGTCCTTGTAAAGAGAAAGCTCAGGATTGACCCAACGGAGCTCTTTAAAATGATGGAGTGGCTTGATAGAGAAGTACGTGAGAATTATAAACAAAGAGAAATGCCTGGAGGAACAGCATTATTCAGATCAGGAGCCCTGTGGCAAATTGAGTCTTTCTCCAAGGCTTCCATTTCTCTTTCAGGATAGAAATTGTCAGGAACATCCAATCATCTCCATTCTCTGTTGCTGTTGGGATGAGATGTTTGTAGACAGCCCCACCTAGTGGACTAGTGGATTATTGCAAAAGGCAAGCAATTTATAGAATCATGGAATCATAGAATCTGCAGTGCAGAAGGAGGCCATTCAGCCCATTGAGCCTGCAGTGACAACAATCCTACCCAGCACCTATCTCCGTAACCCCACATATTTACCCTCTTAATCCCCTGACACTAAGGGGCAATTTAGCATGGCCAATCGACCTAACCTGCACATCTTTGGACTGTGGGAGGAAACTGGAGAAAACCCACGCAGACACAGGGAGAACGTGCAGACTCCACACAGATAGTTTCCTGATGCCGAAATTGAACTTGGGTCCCTGGCGCTGTGATGCAGCAGTGCTAACCACTGTGCCACCCTTGTGATCTGGGATTCTCAATTTCGGCCTTTCCATCCCATTCTTTACAAAAAACAATTTTGTTTTGATGAATTCAGGTAAAAGATGTCAACATCATGGAAACTCTTGTTACGATTCTCATGGAGACCAATAACTTTCATTTTTAAAAATCACGCTTTAAAAAAAAATCAAGGGGCGGCACGGTGGCACAGTGGTTAGCACTGCTACCTCACAGCGCAGGGACCCGGGTTCAATTCCGGCCTCGGGTCACTGTCTGTGTGGAGTTTGCACATTCTCCCAGTGTCTGCGTGGGTTTCCTCCGGGTGCTGGGGCCGAAGGGCCTGTTCTGTGCTGTACTGTTCTATGTTCTATGTCCTATGCTCCGGTTTCCTCCCACAGTCCAAAGATGTGTGGGTTAGGTGGATTGGCCATGCTAAATTGCCCCTTAGTGTCAGGGGGATCAGCAGGGTAAATAAGTGAGGTTATGGGGATAGGACCTGGGGATTGGTACCTGTGCAGGCTTAATGGGCCAAATGGCCTTCTTCTGCACTGTAGGATTCCATGATTCTATGATTCTTCCAGTTATTGGTTGAAAGGATGACACAATCAGATTTCATGTCTTAAGATGCTTACTATAACAAAAGGCTAAACCCTCCATTGACTAAACACTATCACTAAACACTAAGGCAACTTATACTTTTAACCACAAAACAGAGTAGTCACCTTTTTATTTTAACACCTTGGGAAAACACACTTCACGGGTTATACATTACACTGTCCTTTAGGTAGACATTCAATTCTCCCAGGGTGAGTTCAAAATGATTCTTAGTTCCAAAGGGATTATTTCCAATCTTTTCCTTTCCAGAAGGGAAACCTTTAACTCCAGGGCAGAATTCTCCCAAGACCCCGCCGGCGGGTTCAGTAGTGGGCATGGCAGGAGAATGTTACGAGAGACCCAGCGATCGGTTTCACGCCAGTGTGAATTTACAGCGGGGTCTTAAGACCATAAGTCCATAAGACATAGAGCAGAATTAGGTCACTCGGCCCATCGAGTTCACTCCACCATTCAATCATGGCTGATTTTATTCTCATCCCCATTTTCCTGCCTTTTCCCCATAACCCCTGACCCCCTTATTAATCAAGAACCTATCTATCTCTATCTTAAAGACACTCAATGACCCGGCCTCCACAGACTTCTGCGGCAAAGAGTTCCATAGATTCACCACTCTCTGGCTGAAGAAATTCCTCCTCATCTCTGTTTTAAAGGATCATCCCGTTAGTCTGAGGTTGTGCCCTCTGGTTCTAGTTTTTCCTACTAATGGAAACACCCTCTCCATGTCCACTCTATCCAGGCCTCGCAGTACCCTGTAAGTTTCAATAAGATCCCCACTCATCCTTCTAAACTCCAACGAGTACAGACCCAGAGTCCTCAACCTTTCCTCATACGACCTCTTCTGGACCCTTTCCAAGGCCAGCACATCCTTCCTTAGATATGGGGCCCAAAACTGCTCACAATACTCCATGAAACCACGTTTGGAACATATGCAGATGTTGGGACTCAGCTGAACAAATGAGCTACCTCCGGAGTTGGGGATCAAGGCAGCTCACAATCCTGGATCCCAGAACACCGCAGCAGTGGGTGGAGGGAGCATCTTTGGGGAACCCCCCAGATTCGCTGTCCTGGAGAGGGTCCATCCTCCAGCCTCAGAATGTTCCTTGAGAGCCATCTTCATTCTCAGGAGGTTCACATTCTTTCTTCATTAGGGTGTAAGTGATGTTGGCACCTTTTCAATATGGCACCTGGATACGACAGCAGACTACACGCCACCCAGTTCTGCTCTATTTCTGAATACAGCGTGAAACACCCGGGTCCATAACTACTGAGGCTGGAACTAAAGATTTGATGCGTTTTCCCACCAATCTCCGCAATGGGGAACATTCCACGTTCTCGCCCCATGGCAGTTGGTCCCAAAATGGGAGAATTCCACCCAGAACTATCTTTCACAATGCGTGTTTTCCTGAAGACTTCACCCTCTAGCTAAAGCTAGGCAAATCTTCTAGCCTTGTTTTACCTCCTCATGACATTGATCTTTCTAATCTGAGCATGAGCTCCCACCCACATTTTTACCCCATGAACCATAGGGACTTACGGCCTCTGTCTGCTTTTTCTATCCTGGACCCTGGCAGACTAACTGGTCTGTGAGTTTTCAGGGGTATTTTAGACCCTTTCCCACTTGATGCCCATCTCCAGAGCAATGTGAATCACATGGGCCTTGTATCCAGGTTAAAATGCTGATAAGCTATCTTAGAGAGCTCAACCCTCTTTCACCTTGGAACTAAATGAACAGCTTAAACCACAGCTGTTTACAACACATTCACAACACTTTTCTGGGACTTTGATGACTCATAGAAATCATAGAGACCCTACAGTGCAGAAGGAGGCCATTCGGCCCATCGAGTCTGCACTGACCACAATCCCACCCAGGCCCTACCCCCATATCCCTACATATTTACCCGCTAATCCCTCTAACCTACACATCTCAGGACACTAAGGGGCAATTTTAGCATGGCCAATCAACCTAACCAGCACACCTTTGGACTGTGGGAGGAAACCGGAGTACCTGGAGGAAACCCACGCAGACACGAGGAGAATGTGCAAACTCCACACAGACAGTGACCCAAGCCGGGAATCGAACCCAGCTCCCTGGAGCTGTGAAGCAGCAGTGCTAACCACTGTGCTACCGTGCCACCAAAGGGCGGGATTTTATGGCCTCGGTCAAGTGAGGCCAGAAATTCGCGCCCAAGGTCAACGGACATTTCCATTGTCCGCCCCTTGTCCGCTCTGATTCCGTGGCGGGTTGGGCGGTAGAATTCCGGCGACAGTCTATCCACTGTTAGCACACAGGTTGCTGCCATCGTCTCCTAGCACAAACACATGCACCCTCTTCCCAGTGAAACAATCTGGGCTCTCTTTAATCCCTGGCTATCAAACCACCCAGACTTGGGCCGAAGGGCCTGTTTCCATGCTGTAAACCCCTATGACTCTATGACACTAGGACAGACTGCAGAACAAGCCCAGGTGGCCATCTTCATTTTACCCTAAGTTAAAGGCACCGTCCCCGAACATATAGTCACGAGGTTTGTAGGATTGTTGATACTCGATACATTTCCCCCAACTTGCCATGCCAGTCACCTCAATGAAGCATTGACCCCATGATCTCTCAGGGTCAGATGACCTTCACACACACACACACATATGCACACATGCACACAATTTTACTGGACAACATGATCTCAGTTTAAAAAATGCTGCGTAAATGCGCCACTCTGTAAAAGATCCACTTACGTAATTCCATTCACTGATAGTCTTCAGCAGGAAGGAATAGTTCTTGCCAGTGTCTAGAGCAGCGTTGTAATATTCTCTGTAATATAGTCGATCTCCCACAGAAAACTGCATCCCATCTTCAACATCCAACGCCAAGAATTCTGCCGTAATATATGCTTCACTCCCTCTTCTGTGACCAAAGAAGCTTCTCATGTTTTGGGAACTGCAGTCAAACGAGTGTTGCAAGTGCAAGGGGACAACAACCACCTGGTAAAAGCTACATGGGAGAGGAATAAATTGAATTAAAAACTAATCAAGCAAGCATGGCGACGTGAAGACAAAATCATGATCAGTGTAACAAACACTTACTGGCTCCGTACAAATACTAACAATGACCTCTTTAGTGTCATTCATTTGCTGGTTTGCTGTATACCTTAGATATCTGAGTTGATGCAGAGATGCCCCCAATTCCAAATTCAAACAGGTTTATTTACAGAACTTTAAAACATCTCAGAACTTACATGAGTTTTCTACAAAACATGAGTTTTCTTCCACCCATCGGGCGGGATTTTCTGGCCACGCTCGCCCCAAAACTAGAAAATTCCACTTCCCAAGGTCCGCCCCTCGCCCGCTACGATTCCCATGGCGGGCGGAATGGGAAAATTCACCCAATGGCCTCAGTCGGGAGTTTTTTTTGGCACTGCCTCAGATTTCTTAAGACTCTCGCTCGACCCACAGTCTTAAGCAATCAAGTATTGTTACAAGGATCAGTTACCGGACCAACATAATCAAACACAGATTAATCAAACTGTTGAAATCATAGAATCGCTACTGTACAGAAAGAGGCCATTCAGTCCATGGAGTCCATACCGACTCTCCGGCAGACATCTTACCCAGGCCCATGCCCCACCCTGTCTCTGTAATCCCATGCATTTACCCAGCTAATCCCCCTAACCTACACATCTTGGGACACTAAGGGACAATTCAACATGGCCAATTCACCTAATCTGCACATCTTTGGAGGAAACCGGAGCACCCGGAGGAAACCCACGCAGGCACAGCGAGAACATATAAACTCCACACAGTCAGCCGAGGTTGGAATCAAACCCGGGTCCCTGGTGCTGTGAGGCAGCAGTGCTAACCACTGTGCCACCGTGTCGACCAAATCTCTTCCATTTCTGACCCCTTGTACAGCCCAGATTTCAGTTGCTCCACCATTGGCAGCCGTGCCTTCAGCTGTCTAGACCCTAAAGTACAAACTTCCCTTTCTGAACCTTTCTGTCTCTTTCTCTATTCCAAGGTTCTCCTTAAAACCATATTATTTGAAGGCATTTTTAAAATGTAACTTTGTAATTATTGTCTGAAAATGTAGAAGGATGACATTAAGCAGTCCATAATGATAACACATTGTGAAACAACTGAGGGGTGTGTGTGTGTGGTGTGTGTGTGTGGTGTGTGTGTGTGGTGTGTGTGTGTGTGTGTGCATGCGTGTGCGTGTCTTGCATTCATATACCAGCTTTCCCAACCTCAGGACATTCCAAAGTGCTTTACAATCAATGAAGTACTTCTGAAGGGAAGTCACTGTTCTAATGTAGGAGACATGGCAGCCAATATAAACTTAGCAAATTCCCACAAAACAGCAATGTGATAATAGCCAGACCATCTGTTTTTAGGATTGTTGGTTAAGGGATTAAATATTGGCCAGTGTACTCCTCCACTGCTCTATTTCAGCCCGGTGGCTAGCACTGCTGCCTCACAGTGTCCGGAACCCGGGTTCAATTCCGGGGTCAATGTCTGTGTGGGGTTTGCACGTTCTCCCCGTGTCTGCGTGGGTTTCTTCCAGGTGCTCCGGTTTCCTCCCACAGGCCAAAGTTGTGTAGGTTAGATGGATTAGCCACACTAAATTGCCCCTTAATGTCCAAAGATATGTAGGTTAGATGGATTAGCCATGGTAAATGTGTGGGGTTATGGCGATAGGTTGGGAGAAAGGTCCTGACTAAGATACTCTGTCAGAGAGAGTTGTGGCAGACTCGATGGGCTGAATGGCACTGTAGGCATTCTATAATTCTTCCAATAACACCAAGGGATCTGCTGTGTCCAGCTGAGAGGGCAGATGATGCCCCAGTTCAATACTCGATACAAAAGGATGGAACCGCTGGCACTGCAGCATTTGCTCAGTACCGCACTGGAGGTGTCAGCCTAGACTTTGTACTCAAGCCTCTGGAACAGGCCTAGAAAATCTTCTAACCCGGAGACAATACGACCACCTGCTGAGCGAAGGCTGGCACGCTGGAAATTAAAGCCTTGCTCGTGAGAGTGTTGGGGCTTCTATTTGCTGTTATTTTTATATATTTCCCAGACACTTACCTAATGGGTCCGTTCTTCATTTCCACCCTACGGAGGATGAGTGGCGGAAGTGTTTGCTCCACAACCAGAACCTGGACATCTGGCACGGGAGGGTCTAAAATGAAGAAAAAACCCTTTGAAAGCAGAGCTAGCATAACATTCCTTAACAATTCCGCTGACTATTAAAGACTGCGCCAAATCTCAATTTTGGAGATGCGACAACAAATGTGATTTTCTCTAAACCCTCCCTCCATCGCTGTGCCACTGCCTGTCCGTGGATGGGATTTTCCCACCGCACTCGCCCCGAAATCGGAAAATCCCGCCCAAAGTCAATGGATCTTTTCACAGTTCACCCCCTCACCCACTACAATTCAGGTGACGGGCGGAACGGGAGAATTCGCCCCAATGTTCTTGTCACTTCTAGACTTGACACATTCCTAGCCGATTGCCAACATTCTACCTCCAGCTTACCTCCATTTATGCAGAACTGCCACTGTCTCTGTCCCATCACCTCTATGCTCACGGACCTATGTTATCTCCCAAACCAGCATCACCTCAATTTTAAAATTCTCAGATAAAAGCAAAATACTGCAGATGTTGGAATCTGAAACAAAAACAGAAAATGCTGGAAAATCTCAGCAGGTCTGACAGCATCTGTGAGGAGAGAATTAAGCCAATGTTTTGAGGCTGGATGACCTTTCTGCTCTGTCAAGGGGTCACCTAGACTCAAAATGTTGGCTCTATTCTCTCCCCACTGATGCTGTCAGACCTGCTGAGATTTTCCAACATTTTTTGTTTTTGTTTAAAATTCTCATCCTTGTTTTCAAATCCCTCCATGGTCCTGCCTTCCGTGGCCAGCTCCAACCCTCAGAGATCTCCACATTCCTCTAAATCTTTGGATATCCCTGAGTTTAATCACTCCACCACTAGTGGCCATGCCCTCAGCTGCCTGGGTCTTCAGCTGACTACAATAGACAAATCCGGAGGGAACACAGGCATGATAATCAATTATCAGCGAGCAAAATAGATTCTGTCCCCCAAGAAAAAGATAGTGCAACTCATTCAACAACTGAATGCTTCAGTATTATATCATTACACCCGCCTCGACCACCGAGACGAGTTACTCACCAGCCACTGCTGTTGATAATTGCAAGTAGGCTGAATGTTTGACGGTAAGCGCCGTGATATTCACTGTGTAATTAGTTCCTGGCCGCAGGTTCAAACACACAACCGGGGTGTCATCTGCCGTACTGTAATTAAATGACATCTCAGAAAAGAATTCTCTCTGGTAGATTCTCTGTCCTTGTATCTGAAACTAAGAAGAAAATAATAAATTGTTCTATTGGCTCTGTGGAAAGCACAGTGGTTAGCACTGCTGCTTCACAACGTCAGGGACACGGGTTTGATTCCCGGCTTGGGTCGTTGTCAGTGTGGAGTTTGCACATTCTCCCCGTGTCTGTGTGGGTTTCCTCCGGTTTCCTCCCACAGTCCAAAGGACGTGCTGGTTAGGGTGCGTTGACCCGAACAGGCACTGGACTGTGGCGACTAGGGGAATTTCACAGGAACTTCATTGCAGTGTTAATGTAAGCCTACTTGTGACACTAATAAATAAACGAAACTAAATGCAGTGTGTGGAGGGTAGTTACATCATATAAATCAGGGGCATAAAACCCATCTCAGTCACTTATGGTTTTGTTGTCTCCACGCATGACTGACAGGAGAAATTACCCAATCATTTCCACTTCGGCCGAGAATAGTGGGGGTCACCAAATGCAGCCGTACATTTGCCATGTATCATCCGCGCACATGGAGATAATAGAGCGATAGTCACTCGATGATAAGAGAAAGGGAACTGATGAGAGATTGGAAAATGTAAGTGTACAAAGGAACCAGGGTGTCTTTGTCAGCATGTCATAGAATCATAGAATCCCTACAGTGCAGAAGGAGGCCATTCGGCCCATCGAGTCTGCACCGACCACAATCCCACCCAGGCCCTATCCCCGTAACCCCACATTTTTACCCTAGCTAATCCTTCTGACACTAATGGACAATTTATCACGGCCAATCCACCTGACCCGCACATCTTTGGGCTGTGGGAGGAAACCGGAGCACCTGGAGGAAACCCACACAGACACGGGGAGAATGTGCAAACTCCACACAGACAGTGACCCGAGGTTGGAATCGAACCTGGGTCCCTGGCGCTGTGAGGCAGCACTGCTAACCACTGTGCCAGCGTAACTTGCAGCTTCCAGTTCTGAGGTAATTGCAGCCAAACGGGTTTAAGGTGTCTTTGTAAAATTAATAAAGTGAGTAAAATGTCCCAGCTGGCTAGTCAAAATTAATGGGCTTTAATTGTGTTGTTCCACCGGACCCAGAAACATAGACAATGTGCAGCACAGAAGGAGGCTATTCGACCCATCATGTTTCTACCAGCGGAAAAAGAGTTATCCAACTTAACCTCACTTTCCAGCTAATGGTTATGGCACTTAAAGTGCATTTCGAAGTATTTTTTTAATGCAATGACCCAATTGCATTTATCCCAGAACATTGTAAAAAGTGGGGAGGTCAGGTCACAGTGTAAGCGCGTAGGGAGATACTTCCAAAAGCATGGGCCATGACCTTCAAACTGGATTCAGATATTTGAGGAAATGACTAAATCTACGTGTGGATTTGCCGTACATGGATTCCCCACACGGATAATAGTTTTCACAGCTGGCTATTAAACAAAAAGGCACTGGAGTTGGTGTGGAGGACACGGAGCTGTGAGAAGGGCACAGAGTTGGTGAGGTGTTGGTGGATGAAGCCAATCACTTTGATTATCCCAATGTTTGACTGCAGGAAACTGCGATGTTATCTAAGATTGGGTCTCAGACAGCCCCGAGTTGGAACAGTAGAGCCAGGCGTGATCAACATGACTTTGCTATGAACAAGGATGTCAAGGGGCAGCAATTCTCTGCGATTCAGGGCAGGAAGGAGGAGGTAAACTTCAACTTAAACAGCATCCTCCTGCCCTGTGGAATTTTGAATTGTTTTTCTTTGGAAAGAGTTGGGAGTGCACTATCCAGGGCACAATTCATCAATGTACACATTGAGATTGATTCAGATCAATCTGAGCTGTTACCAGCTTGCAACTTCAGCAACTTGCATCGCCAGGAATTAATTTGAACTGAAAAGTGGAGGGGAACGAAAATCCACTCACGGAAGAGACATCGAAAAGATTTGCATCTCCACTTACTGAATACGTGTCCTCGGATCTGGATCCAACTCTGTCTCGCCTCCACTTCAAGCAGGACTCATTAAACAGAATAAAATCATTAACTATAAACGACAAAAGAAAGACCCACACTGTAACCGATTCCAATCCTAATAAAGACAAAGCACACAGCCTGGAAGATGTTGCAATTTAATTGCTGTAAAAAGCATTATTATCGGCCAGTTACAGAGTTGGGTTGCACTCCTGTTCTAGAATATCACCAATAAGTGAAGCGCATTATCACTGGCAGGAATGTACCATCTCACGCAATGAGCAATGGATGATCAATATAACATTAAAACAGGTGAAGAAACCAGCAATTATTAAGGAATGAAACATTGGTTCCGCTCTACCCTCCTGAGAGGGTAGAATTTCAGAATTGAAATAGTGTTTAACACTTTAGTATTCAAATAAAATAACATTTTATTACAATTTTGATATTTCTAAATGCTTACTGTTGCTTTAACTAGAAATATCAGCCATTCATCAATAATGTAATTTATATAAGTTTTTTGCTAACCTTAACATCGATACTCATTAAGATAAAGATAAGATTAATGTCCTTCTACTCACTGACTAATTTAGCCAGACCGTATCATCGAATGATTTGATTTAAAGTGGCTCAGTAATGTTCTTGCATACCTGGCAAGTACACCATCCAGTTCTCAATACTGTCCTGGTCCCTCCACGCCAACACTATAGTTAAGAAAGCCACCAACGCCTCTACTTTCTCAGGAGACTAAGGAAATTTGGCATGTCTGCTACAACCCTCACCACCTTTTACAGATGTACCATAGAAAACATTCTTTCTGGTTGTATCACAGCTTGGTATGGCTCCTGCTCTGCCCAAGACTGCAATAAACTACAAAAGGTCATGAACGAAGCCCAGTCCATCACTCAAACCAACTTCCCATCCATCGACTCTGTCTACACTTCCTGCTGCCTCAGAAAAGCAGTCAGCATAATTAAGGAGCCTACCCACCCCAGACATTCTCTCTTCCGCCTTCTTCCGTTGGGAAAAAGATACAAAAGTCTGAGGGCACGTACCAACCGACTCAAAAACAGCTTCTTCCCTGCTGCCGTCAGACTTTTGAATGGACCTACTTCACATTAAGTTGATCTTTCTCTACACCCTAGCTATGACTGTAACACTACATTCTACACTCTCTCCTTTCCTTCTCTATGTACGGTATGCTTTGTTTGTATAGTGCGCAAGAAACAATACTTTTCACTGTATACTAATATGTGTGGCAATAATAAATCGAATCAAATTTTGTTTTCTTTAATGGGACAATTCTTTAATTGTGTCCCTCGTAATTCCATTCCTAATTGCCCTTTCCTGATTTGCATGCCAGGGTATTCTATATGTCGCCTAAACTGGGCAAGGGCAGCAGATTTCCATCCCGAAAGGTATTTTACAATAATGGATGATAGTTTAGAATCTTCCAGTGCAGAAAAGGCCCTTTGGCCCATCGAGTCTGCACTGACATGTGAGAAACATCTGACCTCCCACCTAATCCCATTTACCAGCACTTGGCCCATAGCCTTGAATGTTATGATGTACCAAGCGCTCATCCAGGTACTTTTTAAAGGATGTGAGGCATCCCGCCTCCACCACCTTCCCAGGCAGCACATTCCACTGCCCTCTGGGCAAAAAGTGCTTCCCTAAGATCCCCTCTAAACCTTCTGCCCCTCACCTTGAACCTATGTCCCCTCGTGCCTGACCCTTCAACTCAGGGGAACATCTGCTCTCTATCCACTCTGTCCATGCCCCTCGTAATCTTGTACACTTCAATCAGGTCGCCCCTCAGTTTTCTCTGCTCCAACAAAAATAACCCAAGGCAATCCAACCTCTCTTCATAGGACGGCACGGTGGCACAGTGGTTAGCACTGCTGCCTCACATTGCAGTCTTGGGCAGAGCAGGAGCCATACCAAGCTGTGATACAACCAGAAAGAATGTTTTCTGTGGTACATCTGTAAAAGGTGGTGAGGGTTGTAGCAGACATGCCAATCGGGACTTGGGTTCGATTTCCGGCCTCAGGTGACTGTCTGTGTAGAGTTTGCACATCCTCCCCGTGTCTGCGTGGGTTTCCTCTGAGTGCTCTGGTTTCCTCCCACAGTCTGAAAGGTGTGTAGGTTAGGTGGATTGGCCGTGCTAAATTGCCCCTTAGTGTCAGGGGACTAGCTAGGGTAAATGCATGGGATTATGGGCATAGGCCCTGGGGGGTATTGTAGTTGGTACAGACTTGATGGGCCAAATGGCTTCCTTCTGCACTGTAGGGATTCTATTGGATTCTATAACTTAAATGTTCCATCCCAGGCAGCATCCAGGTGAAATGGTGACCATTACTCAGACTGGTTTTACATTCCAGATAGATTAATGGAATGAGTGCCAATTCCATCAGCTGCCATGGTGGGATTTGAACTGATGTCTGCAGAGCCTCAGTCGGGGTCTCTGGATTACTAGCCCAGTGACATTCCCACTGCACCACCATCTCCTGTGGTGCGTTTCACTGTGGATTTCCACAGTGCTCAGAAGCCAAATGGCTGGCTCAGTTATGCTGAGCTGACCCCAGTCTTTCTGAGACCCAGGAGCTGCTGTCGGAGGTAGCACGGGGGTCAGAGAAACAAGCCCCAAAAAACAGGGGCTCCAAATTTGCGGTGGTAATGACAGAGCTGTCACTGTCATTACTCTACGACAGCAACTTTGGGAGTCTGCGTATGGACGAAATAATCCACAGACAAAACCAGGGACCACTCCCCAGACGCTCGTCTGCAGGCTTCCCATGTAGCGACATGTCACTGGTTGCATAGCAGCAATGGCGGAGTAATGGCCCCAGGTGGGTATGGTGCCTCACTAGCACTTAGGCAGGAAGGACATCCACGAACTTAATCGGACGGAGACAGAAAGCTGTCAGATATCTAATCCGCACACTCCCACCTGATTAAATGCTTCCCCCACCTTCAAACCCATGGAAGGAACATTAAATTCAACTCTTAGTCTCATCCTAAACATTCTTGAAAAAGCTACACCACATTGAATAAGCATTGAATTAAACAACCTATTAACTTTATGATTACTGCAAAATACCCATAAGTGCCCTCAAAGAATAAATTTATATTTTTGAACGTCAAATTTCTCCACCATGATAAGAGATACCTCATAACTCCCCAAAGCCTGTCCACTATACACAAGTCAGGAGTGTGACAGAATACTCCCCACTTGCCTGGATGGGTGCAGCTCCAACAACACTCAAGAAGCTCGACATCATTCAGGACAAAGCAGCCCGCTAGATTGGCACCACATCCACAAACATTCAATCCCTCCACCACTGACGCTCAGTAGCAGCAGTGTGTACTATCTACAAGATGCGCTGAGGCAATTCACCAAAGATCCTTAGACAGCACCTTCCAAACCCACCACCACTTCCATCTAGAAAGACAAGGGCAGCAGATACATGGGAACGCCACCACCTGCAAGTTCCCCTCCAAGCCACTGACCATCCTGACTTGGAAATATATCGCCGTTCCTTCACAGTCGCTGGGTCAAAATCCTGGAATTCCCACCCAATGGCATTGTGGGTCGACCCACAGAACATGGACTGCAGCGATTCAAGAAGGCAGCTCACCACCACCTTCTCAAGGGCAACTAGGGATGGGCAATAAATGCTGGCCAGCCCATGTCCCACAAATGAATTTTTAAAAAATAACTTTTAAAATAATAAGCCTTGTGTTTCATTAAATTATGATTTTTAGTTTTCATTTTATCCAGTCATGATCATCTATTTCCCCATCTGAACATTTAAATTAAAAGTTAAGGATGGCGCACTTTTAACTTCCTGGTTTGCTGTCCGTGTGAATACTTCAAGGTGATTGGCTGCCGACTGACATCACTGCTGCACCAGATTTAAAGTACCATTGGGAAAAGGGTCAGTGGCAAGCGTCACTGCTTTGCCAGTGGCTGCAACATCTGGGGCCATGAGAGCTGGGGGGTGCTGCTGTACATTGATTTTTGGACTGGTTTGCTCCCCCTTACTTTCAAAATAAGTTGCCAACACTTCAAAACTGGGATCAAACTCAGGTCTGTCCAACATACTTCTGGTGTGTTAGAACTCCAAGACTACCGAATAATCCTCGAGTTTAACTTGTTCTGTGCAATGTGAACACTAAGGGCCCGATTTTACCATTTTCATTCTAAGTGCTGAATCTGGGCGCAATCCAGATCCGACTTGGAAACCTGTTCTCTAGCGCCCCCATACGCACTCAGCCTGAAAAAAAAAATTGCGGGTCTGAATGGCACTGTGGGCGGGGCTTCGCGTGCCTGAAATGATCGGAGCTCCGAACTGCACGTGCGCAGTTAGAAAAAAATGTGAAAATCACGCCCCTGTCACATCGCTCCCGGGCCGCAACAAAAAAGGATAAAGCAGCCCGGGAGCGATGGCCCCCACAGACATCAACCCCACCCCTACAACATAACTTTCCCCCTTATGCACCCACCACCACCCAGACCAATCGTGACCCTCTGCCCGCTTTCCCCCCCCACCGATCGCCCGCAGAGTGGCAACGGACCATCCTGCGCTGCCCCCGCCCCCCACCAGATATCCATCTGGCCTCCCTCCCCCCACCACCAGAGATCCATCTGGCCTCCCTCTCAGTATATTTCATATACTCACAGCCGAGTACTTTGACAGTTTCACTCATTAAGTGCACGTGCACTATTATAGCTGTGGAATCCCTTCTCTCTGCTGCCTGTACTTGCAAACTCCACTGAGGTACATATCCAGGCCTTTATTGAAGTTGTGTAATAGGTAATAAGTTGTGTATGGGCGGCACGGTAGCACAGTGTTTAGCACTGCTGCTTCACAGCTCCAGGGACCTGGGCTCGATTCCTGGCTTGGGTCACTGCCTGTGTGGAGTTTGCACATTCTCCTCGTGTCTGCGTGGGTTTCCTCCAGGTGCTCCAGTTTCCACCCACAGTCCAAAGATGAGCAGGTTAGGTTGATTGGCCATGCTAAATTGTCCCTTAGTGTACTGAGATGTGTAGGTTCAAGGGATTCGCGGGTTAATATGTAGGGGTATGGGGGTAGGGCCTGGGTGGGATTGTGGTCGGTGCAGACTCGATGGGCCAAATGGCCTCTTTCTGCACTGTAGGGTTTCTATGATTTCTATGAGGTGCGTGTACAAATAACTGTTGTTTATTTCAACAACCTTTGCAATTGTGTTTAGCAACAGCCAATTTACAGTAAATTCGAAGAGCTGCATTTCCAAGTTTAGTAGATAATTTGGGAAATGGTAATAAGATAATTTCTACTTCTTCTGAACCTGCTGGTGTAGGGGGAAAAAAACACCATTCATGGCAAGTGAAATATAATCTGAGTAGCATTGATTACAGGAATGATCAGAATTAGAAATGTGATGGGATAGAATTAACTCCCTCTGCCCACCCCCCCGAGAATGATTGGGCCTCCCCCACCCGCCCCCCAGAGAATGGTCGGGCCTCCCACCCCCCCTCCTCCCCCACCGCCCCCCCCCCCCTCCCCCCCAGAGAATGGTCGGGTTTCCCACACTCCCTCCTCCCTCGCCACCAGACAACAATCTGGCCTCCCACCCCCTCCCCCACCGCCACCGAGATACATCTGACCCGCCTCCTCCCCCCTCCCCCAACCAGAGGTACATCTGACCCACCTCCTCTTCCCCCCCCCCCCGCCACCAGAAAATGATCGGGCCTCCCTTCCCCCGCCCCCCCCCCCCCCCCCCCCCCCCCCCACCAGAGAATGATCTGACCTCCGCCCCCCACCCCACCCCCCCTCCACCACTGATCTGAGTCAGAGAGCCGTTGGAAGCTCTGAACCTACCTCTTCAGAAGCTGGAGCACTCAAAACAGACCTTTGCCGAGCATGTCTGTATTGCGTTGAATCTGGACGCGCGAACGCGATGGTAAAGGGGGAAGTGCTGGTAAAGTTGGGCGGGCAGTTCATTAATTCAATTTAAATGCCTGCAAATACATTTAAATCGCCTTTGCGCCCGTTTTGGGCGTGAAGCGGATCACCGCCGTTTCCAGGTTTCGGTAAAGTGGCGATCTGCGCGGATACGGGCGCGGATCGCGTTAATGGCCTCACACCTGACTTTACCACGTTTTAGCGCCCAAATACGGGCGTGACGCAATGGTAAAATCGGGCCCTAAATGTCTTTGTGAGTGGGATTTTCTGGCGAGATCTCCCAGTCCCTCCGGCAGCGGCCTCCTGCCATGGCGGGTGAGAGTGCTAACAGCGGGAAACCCCGTGGACTGCGGTGGGACCGGAAGACGGTGTCGCCAGCCAATGGCAGGCTGCCTCCGCCATGGGGGGCTGCAAAAATCCCATCTACGGTACCCATTTGTGTAAAATGTCTCTGCTTGCTGTAACACAATTAGGTCAACTCCTTCTCTTAAAATGGTAAAGAGAAGAATTCAGAATGAATGCGTTCATTAAGGACACTGATAGCGGGATTGTAATCCCTTCTTTTCTGTATAAGTGGAATTCACAGCAATGGTGTTAAATTGAAAAGAACATCACCTTTACACAGCAAGGTTACTTCTTCCCACCATCCTGCCTCTGTGCAAGTAGACACATTCCTTCCTGACACAGTGTAAAATCCATCTCTACATCTGTAGTGGACAACACTCCCTTGCGTTGTGCTGTTGTACCAGAGTAGTTCTGCATGTGGTATTTCTTGCGGCGTTCCACAGTCAATCTCTACAAAAAATAAACGCACAATGATTCATAGAATTCCCTAGAGTGCAGAAGGGGGCCATTTGGCCCATCGAGTGCACAATCCCACCCAGCCCCTATCCCCATGAACCCATGCATTTACCCTAGCTAGACCCCCTGACACTGAAGGGCAATTTAGCATGGCCAATCAACCTAACCCGCACATCTTTGGACTGGGAGGAAACTGGAGTACCCAGAGGAAACCCACGCAGGTACAGGGAGACCGTGCAAACTCCACACAATCATCCGAGGCCGGAATTGAACTCAGGTCCCTGGCGCTGTGAAGCAGCAGTGCTAACCACTGTGCCACCATGCCTCCCTCTCAGTCAGGGCTCCTTCATCGGAATGCCTATTTTATTCTTCCATGGGTGTGCCCGATGGACATTTTGCAAGCCGTATCCCCAGCCTTGTGCTGCAACCCAGAAGAAAAATCATAGGGGCAGTTGAATAGAGAAATGTTTCTTTAATTTTATATGCCCACTTTTATTTATTGGTGGTTAGCGCAGTTGGCTAGATGGTTAGTGTGTGGGTCAGAATATTGCCAACAACATGGTTCAGTCACTGTTCTAGTTGAGGTAGACTTGGGACCTGTCTCCGAAAGTGACAGGCAATGCCAAACCACCATTGACACAAAAGTGCCACGAGAACAGCTCCCAATGAAGTATCAGCAGACAATGAGATACGGGAATGCATGAATTTGGAATGATTTTGAAGCTGGGATAGACCACTCAATGGGCAGGATTCCTAGCTTTACAGTGGTTAACACTGCTGCCTCACAGCGCCAGGGACGTGGGTTTAATTCCCACCCTTGGGTCACTGTCTGTGCGGAGACTGCACATTCGCCCCGTGTCTGTGTGGGTTTCCCCCGGGTGCTCCGGTTTCCTCCCATAGTCTGAAAGATGTGCTGGTTACGTGGATTGGCCACGCTAAATTCTCCCTCAGTGTACTTCTACAAGTGCTGGAATGTGGCAACTAGGGGATTTTTTCATTGTAACTTCATTGCAGTGTTAATGCAAGCCTACTTAAGACACTAATAAATAAACTTTAATTTTTTAGAATCTCCAGTCCAATCAGAGTGAGAAATTCTACAGGTGGTTGAGTAGGGGTAGGATGACAACTCGGGGACATTCAGGGTTCAGGACGGTGAAGAAGTCGGAAGAAATGATGTCTTGAGGAGTGTACATATTACAGAGAAGGAGGTGCTGGAAGTCTTAAAGCGCATCAAGGTAGATAAATCCCCGGGATCTGATGAAGTGTATCCCAGGACATTGTGGGAGGCTAGGGAGGAAATTGCGGGTCCCCTGGCCGAGATATTTGAATCATCGATAGTCACGGGTGAGGTGCCTGAAGATTGGAGAGTGGCAAATGTTGTGCCTTTGTTTAAAAAAGGCTGCAGGGAGAAGCCTGGGAACTAAGGCCAGTGAGCCTCACATCTGTGGTGGGTAAATTGTTGGAAGGTATTTTGAGAGATAGGATCTACAGGCATTTAGAGATGCAAGGACTGATTAGGGACGGTCAGCATGGCTTTGTGAGTGGAAAGTCATGTCTCACACATTTGATTGAGTTTTTTGAAGGGGTAACCAAGAAGGTAGATGAGGGCAGTGCAGTTGATGTTGTCTACATGGACTTTAGCAAGGCCTTTGACAAGGTACCGCATGGTAGGTTGTTGCATAAGGTTAAATCTCACGGGATCCAGGGTGAGGTATCTAAATGGATACAAAATTGGCTTCTTGACAAAAGCCAGAGGGTGGTTGTAGAGGGTTGTTTTTCAAACTGGAGGCCTGTGACCAGCGGTGTGCCTCAGGGATCAGTGCTATGTCCACTGTTACCTGTCATTTATACTAATGATTTGGATGAGAATATAGGAGGCATGGTTAGTAAGTTTGCAGAAGACACCAAGATTGGTGGCATAGCGGACAGTGAAGAAGGTTATCTCGGATTGCAACGGGATCTCAGTCAATTGGGCCAGTGGGTTGACGAATGGCAGATGGAGTTTAATTTAAATAAATGCGAGGTGATCCATTTTGGCAGATTGAACCAGGGCAGGATTTACTCAGTTAATGGTAGGGCGTTGGGGAGAGTTACAGAACAAAGAGATCTAGGGGTACAGGTTCATAGCTCCTTGAGAGTGGAGTCACAGGTGAACAGAGTGGTGAAGAAGGCATTCAGCATGCTTGGTTTCATCGGTCAGGACATTGAATACAGAAGTTGTACAAGACATTGGTAAGGCCACACTTGGAATACTGGTCACCCGGTTATAGAAAGGATATTATTAAGCTAGAAAAAGTGCAGAAAAGATTTACTAGGACGCTACCGGGACTTGATTTGAGTAATAAGGAGAGGCTGGATAGACTAGGACTTTTTTCTCTGGAGCGTAGAAGACTAAGGGGTGATCTAATAGAGGTCTATAAAGTAACCTCTATTGGTTACTTTATAGACCTCAGAGGCACAGATCAGCTAGATAGTCAATATCTTTTCCCAAAGGTAGGGGAGTCTAAAACTCGAGGGCATAGGTTTAAGGTGAGAGGGGAGAGATACAAAAGGGTCCAGAGGGGCAATTTTTTCACACAGAGGGTGGTGAGTGTCTGGAACAAGCTGCCAGAGGTAGTAGTAGAGGCGGGTACAATTTTGTCTTTTAAAAAGCATTTAGACAGTTACATGGGTACGATGGGTATAGAGGGATATGGGCCAAACATGAGCAATTAGGACTAGCTCAGTGGTTAAAAGAAAGGGCGACATGAACAAGTTGGTCCGAAGGGCCTGTTTCCATGCTGTGATTCTAATCCTCTCGGGTTGGCTGGGAACCTCCTGGAATAGACACTAAACCATAGGATGTAGGAGCAGAATTAGGCCAATCGGCCCATCGGAGTTTGCTCTGCCACTCAGTGAGATCATGCTTCAGTTAATCTACTGGTGGCCAAAGAAAGGCTCCTGGGACATTTTACAGTGCACAGGTGAACTTGGCAAGGCCAAGATTTCTTTCTCTACTCTGTGTTAGTTGGGTCAGCGTTATCTTCAGTGCTGGTAGCTGTCACTGTGTGGGTGCGCGTGTGGATCTTGCGGATGTATCCTCAGTGTCTACCGAATGTTCAGACACTCTAGCCGGCTGCTAATTGGACGTGGCCACTTCCCTTCTGAGTTGAAAGTGCAAAATTGTAGAGCTACGGTCCTGATTGGTTACAGCAGCTCAGAGTCGTGGGACTATTAAATGATCCGGGGCAGTGGGAGCTGGGAGTTTTACAGGTGGGATCTTCCTTTACCCAGGAGAGCCCAAAACCAGAGGCCGCGGTTTATCATCAGAGTTACGTGCGATTGTCCTGTTAACATCCTTAGGCAGGGAGATGTTTCAGACAGAGATGGTTATCTGGGATTGTGTTATAAGGTGGAATTTTACCGGGGCAGGTGAGGCTCACAGAACAACATTCTCCATTGGCTTCAGGCGGGATCTTACGAGCCTTGGGTGGGCGATGCGGTGAAACTCCGGCAATAGGGCAGAATTCTCCAGCCCCGCCCGCTCCAAAACCAGAAAATCCTGCCCGACGCCAACGGACCTTTGCACGGTTCACAAAACCATCCCTCCCCCCCCTCAACCTCCCACCCCCACCCACTACAATTCCCATGGCAGGAGGGATGGGAAAATATAACCCATTGAATCAGACAGCGTATAAAAGGCCTTTCGGCCCATCGAGTCTGCACCGACAATAACTACCATTAAAGGCACGCTAATTCCTTTTTCCTGCACTTTTTCCTGTACTTGTCCCATACCCTTGAATGTTATGATATTTCAAGTGCTCATCCAAATACTCTTTAAAGGTAGTAAGGTTTCCAACCTTCCCGGGCAGCGCATTCCAGATTCCCACCATCCTCTGAGTCAAAAATGTTTTTCTCAAATCCTCTCTGAATCTCCTGCCACTCACCTTAAAACTCCGACCCCTTGTGATAGACCCCTATTTTCATTCGTACCCAGACCTGCTCCCACCACGCTTCCAGCTTTCCGTCATACCACCTCCACTGGCTTCTCCCAGGATACGTCTTGCCGGAGTTGGCAACCCCTATAGCAGCTACTTATCAATCCTTAAGGGTTATCAATCCCTAATAACCCTTCATGGTCTATCCCTCAGTGCTTTGACCAACTTACTTGCCTATTGTTTGAGGGTGGTTATCATGAAGAAACATTCCTGGGCCACTGACCTTCACATTCCAGGTTTGCTCCTTCCCACTGCCCCTGGGCCGAGCAGATCAATGTGTTGTTCCCTCTCACACGCACATAGCCAACCTGGCACTGATACACCACTGTACTCCCATAGGTTGTGTTAATTGGTGGGTATCGCACCGTGTTCAGTAAAGCCGGTGGCGACCCACACTCAACAGCTGGGGAGACACAAACCCGAGTTAGTTTGATTTATCTTAGAATCATAGAATCCCTACAGCACAGAAGGAGGCCATTTGGCACACCGATAATACCACCCAGGCCCTATCCCCATAACCCTATGTATTTACCCCACGAATGCCTCCCGACACTAAGGGGCAATTTAGCACAGGTTAGGTTGATGAGGGCAGCACAGTGGCACAATGGTTAGCATGGCTGCCTCACAGCGCCAGGGACTGGGTTCGATTCCCGGCTTGGGTTGCTGTCTGTGTGGAGTTTGTACGTTCTCCCCGTGTCCGGGCGCTCCGATTTCCTCCGACACTCCAAAGATGTGCGGGTTAGGTGGATTGGCCATGCTAACTCGCCCCTTCGTATTGGGGGACTGGCTTGGGGGGTAAACGCATGGGGTTATGGGGATAGGATTTGGGTGAGATTGTGGTCGGTGCCTACTCGATGAGCTGAATTGTCTCCTTCTGCACTGTAGGGGTTCGATGATTCTATGATTGACCATGCTAAATCGCCCCTTAGTGTGGGATTACGGGGATAAGGCCTGGGTGGGATTGGAGCAGGCTCAGTGGACCGAGTGGCCTCCTTCTGCACTGTAGTCATTCTATGATTCTCATATGATTATCAAATCATTATTTATTACTCATGTTTTAACCTAATCTGCACATCTTTGGACTGTGGGAGTAAACGTGAGCACCCGGAGGAAACCCACGCAGACACGGGGAGAACATGCAAACTCCACACAATCACCCAATGCTGGAATTGAACCTGGGTCCCTGG